>NW_016812932.1:27110-49738 GCF_001698545.2 Rhinopithecus bieti | reverse complement strand
GTTATGCCATTTTATTGAGTTATAGATCCAAAAAGTATTAACAATCTTGTGAGGAAGAAACAAAATATTTTCAGAAGTTTTTCCAAGGTTGAAATAGTTGTAAGAAATATTACTACTACTTATGAAACCATGCCTACAATGGGTTATGTTCCAAATACATTTGAACTTCTTGAATAATGGGAGTAACCAATGTTAGAATATTAGACAACTGATTTTATGAATCTTGGAGCATGATTATTCTTCAGATATATTGTTGTATATCACATTTTCCCTAGGTAGACAAATGCCTGCATGCACACACACACAGGCACAGACACACACAGAAAACTAATAAACAAAAAGACAATGATGGGAGCCAGTCTCTCACATTTGTTTCATTAGTTGGTTAATTAATTAATTAAAAATATCAATTACCCTCTAGTGTCTGCCAAATACTAACCTATAAGATACAAAGGTGAAATGTAAGCACAAAATGTATTGACCCTGATGGAGCTGCTAAACTAGTAACAGATAAGTTAAATTATCACAAAAATAAATGCAAAGGTACAATATGCCCACACATCTCCATACAATCATTAAATATTATAGCTGAAATATGAACAACCAAAATGACTGTCAATGGTAGAATGGATGAATAAACTATACAAAAATATAAAACAAAGAAAATTAAAAAGCTCATAGCCTCCTGCAGTAATGTAGATGTCTTGGGAAGAAAGGAAAAAATAAAGGAGTATGTACTAAATGATTTCAGGTTAATGAGCATCAAAATATGCAAACTAAAATATGCTATTAAAAGCTAAGATAGTGGTTATGTTTGGAGGTTAATGATTGAGACAGGTTCAAAGGGTTTCCAAGGTATTCTCAGTATACTAATACTTGGCCTGGGAAGTGGTAATAATTAATTGTGCCATACACTTATGTTTTGTATACTTTTGTGACTATTCTTTATACTACAGAATTTGTAAAGACTTTTACCAATTATACCATATGTTTTTACCATATATTAAACGATATGTCCTTCTCTAGGGAGTCTGAGAACAATGCAGACTGAAGAAGTAACATTTTATCTGGAGTTGACGAAGTTATTATTGTTAGGTGATATTTATATGAGCTGTCCCCATTTTCTCATCTCCTATTTATCTCCCCTATCTGCTCTAGCTGCACCTGTCCCCTTGCTGTTCTCTAACATGCCAGGCATGTTTGTGCCTCAGAGCTTGGCAATGTTGGTTGTTTTCTCTGCCTGGGGTGCTCTTCCCCCAGGTACAGGTATGCATAATTCCTTTATCCTTTTAACTCTAAAATATTTTTTTCTGAAGATATAACTTGACCACCCTACTTAGAATTGGAGGCTACACACAATTCAATCACATCTCAGTCCCTTTTCCCCTCCTACATTCCCCCAACAATCACTAACATCTCCTACAATACCATGTATTATATAATTATTTCTTACATTTATACTTAATAGCTAACCATTTAACGTCTAATATTTAATGTCTGATGTCTGCAATAGGCTTGAGGCTTTATGAAAACAGAATTTTTGTCTTTTTGAGGTACATATACTTGTCACATACATACATACATAGTGTATGCATATTATATATGTGCATGTGTGTGTATATACATCTGTATCAATTTTTCTATGCTCTCTTTTCCATAATATATACCTTTCACGTATTCACCCATCAAAACCTCACAAGAACTCCATGAGGTAGGTAATACTATACATGAGGAAACCGAAGCACAGTGGTTAATGAACATTTTAATGGCACAGATCTAATAATCAGCATTGGAATGCAGTCATCTGGCTCCTGAGTGCAGGAGGTTAACAACTCACTGCACTACACCAAACATAGTTTAAGAGGAAAAGAGAAAAGAGGAAAAAAGGAAAAGGAGAAAATGGAGAAGTATTCCAGGCAGAGAAAAAGGTATATAGTATACGGCACAGAGGCCACACTTATAGATATTTATGGAATGAATCAGGAAGAGTTTTAGAATATGGGAGTGAAAAACACAAGTCAGAGAAGACTACATACAATAAAATACCGTTTTTAAACAAAGATTTCAAAAAGGAATGCTGAACAACATTTTTTGGAGGGAAACAATTGGAGTAAGTTGCAGGAATGGAAAAATAAAATTTAGGAGCCTCTCTGGAGGAAGACATAGGGGTTGATTAGGGAGAGGTTAAATAAAAAGGAAAACATATTGAAAATGTTCTGTTTCTTCGGTTGGATGTTGAGTTCACAGGTGTTCATCTTATTAAAATGTTTCAATGTTTCATATACATATGTCACTGTTTTAATTTTTCAAATATTATATAATAAAAAGCAAATATATCTAAAAGTCAATAAAATACATGGAAGATAAATGACAAAACAATTACAAGAAAGTCAAAAGATATTATTTCAATCCATAGTTTAAAAAAATTTTACACCCATTTCTGTGAATATGTTTGTGTGACTGATGCATATTACATAACTTTTATAAGTGATTAGGACCAGGAAGTAAGTTTGGAGGAGCAAGAAGTGAAGAGGATTTTTACTTGTTAGTCTTGGCCATCATCCCCTCCATTATCCACAATGTAGCAACATAATGTTTATTACATGTAGATTGTATCCTATCACTTTCATTTCTAAATTATCTCACTGGCTATCCAAAGTAATCAAAATAAAATTTAATTTTCATACTGTTACAAATACCTAGGGATCAGTCTCTTTCCTTTTTCTTTGACTTTCTGTCTCATTCTCCCTCTAACCTACTTTGGCCAATAGTTTTTGTAAGTTCTCCACACCATAAAGGCTTTGCATTAGACATTTTCTCACTTAGAATTCTGTTCCCCTGAATTTCCTTTTCTCCTTCATTTAGAATCTTGTAACTCAGACTTTGGCATAAGTACCACTTCCAAAGGTAGTCTTTCTCCAGCACTTAATTCCAGTAGCCACCTGGCTAATTGACATCATATTTTTGTTCTCTGCCAGCTTTCCCATTTGATATTTTTGTTAGGTTGTTTGTAATTAATACACTTTCTATCTTCCAATACTAGAATAAAAGTTCCAGATCACAGGGGAAGTTGTATGTCTTTTAACCATTTTATCCCCAGAGATTAGAAAATTGATGGCATTATATAGGAGGCACTCAATATTTCTAAATAAAATAGTTATTTTAGAAGTGCTCTTATGTGAAAGATGCATCCATACTCCCCAAATTTTGTTTTAATATCAGTATTTTAGCATTTGCTTATGGATGACCATGATTAGTGAGAAATGTATTTACTTGTCTTACCTAAACAAATAATACAGATTTAAGTAACTATAACCTTACATAGGCTTGGATGGTCATAGTTAATCAGAATTAGTATTATATTAAGTATAAGAAAAAATGTAAATTATTTTCCAAGAGTAGAATTGTGATATTACACATTGCAAGAGTGTGGGGAAAAATATGATACAACTTAAAATATATATACAATAATATTCTATAATAACAACAGTAATAAATGGTAGCAACCACTGTTTATTGAGCACCCACAATTTATTCTCTTTTGTGTATATTAGTTCAATCTTCTTAGCAACTTAAGACATCAGTATTTATTACCACCATTTTACAGATGAAAAAACTGAGTGTCAATGAAATTAGTAACTTGTTTTGTGTCATAGTTGGTATGTAGCAAGGCCAGAATTCAAAACAAGGTATACCCACCCACAGAGTTTATTATTATTCCATTGAGCTGTACTGCCTTAACTCATAGTTTAGAAGTATTGCTAAACATTGCACAACTCTGTTGTAATGTAGTAAATGAGACCCCCCAAGTATTATTATAATATTAATGACATATTTCAATAAAATGACTATAGGATGGTAGCTGATGAGCTCAGTAATGTGAAAAGCATGTGGGATCTAATCAGGCTGGATGATATAGAGAATCTCAGCAATATCAATTGAAAAGTCATGGAAAAAGCTATTACAAAAAGCAGGGGAAGAGCAAGGGATTATGAGTCTGAAAATAAAGGCATTAATTACTAAAGGGGCTCATGCTATAAGCATCATCCTGGTCTGCTCCCACTCTTATATGAGAATTCAGATCTCTGATTGGCAAATTTAGTAGTCCTAAACTCAGAAATTTCCATCCATCTGAGTTGGGACAATTGTTCCTCTGATTTGCAACTTTACAACCTCAGTGTGGTGTGTAAAAAATAAATCAAATCAGATTATTAATAATCATGCAATTATATTTAAGTTTCATGATTTGTGGTTGGTAAAACTACTTAAGATAGTCTGATATTTTTGACAGTTATATGCTAACTTTTAAAATTTTAATTGGAAATATCAGATTGATATTAAAGATATGATTTTATTTGTAAAATTAAAAACTCAATTGGTGAGGAAACTATGAAAACACTGGTCATTCATTGATTTATAACTGGTTCAAGTGCTAGTTAGGTGTGTATGACTGTCTAGTCTGACAGTTGATGTGTTTGAGATAATCAGGTATATTAAATTTATAAATGATGTTTAAAAGGTATAAGGAAATTAAATTTTCTAAGCATATAAATGAAATTATTTAGGGAAATTTAATCGATTAAGCTTATAAGCCAATTGAACATTCATCAAAGAAAAAATGAAGTAATCACTCTTATTTTATATAAAATAACCAAATTTATGAAACAATAATTAGATTTATAGGTTGAGCTAAAAGAGTAAAGAAAAATTAATTCTTGATTTACAACTTCATTTATCAATTTAAACTCAAGTCTTCCTCAGAAAATTTAAGTGGCAACACTGAAAACATGACTTTTGTTTCTACTGAATCATGCAATCCTAAAATACTAGTGTGGGTGACTTCACCTATAATCCCAGCACTTTGTGAGGCCAAGGCAGGTGGATCACCTGAGGCCAGGAGTTTGAGACCAGTCTGGCCACATGGCGAAACACCATCTCTACAAAACCTCAAAATTATCTGGGCATGGTGGCACATGCCTGTGGTCCCAGCTGCTCAGAAGGCTGGAGGCTAAGATGGGAAGATTGCTTGAACCCAGGAGGCAGAGGTTTCAGTGAGCTGAGATTGTACCACTGCACTCCAGCCTAGGCAACAGAGTGAGACTCTGTCTCAAAAAACGAACAAACAAATAATACTAGTTTGCTAGCTTGAATCAAACTCACTCATGACCTACACAGCTCTAAGTCTTTTATTTGACAGGCTCATCTTAACATACAGGAGTTGTTAAAATTTCTATGTAATAATCTTTGAGCTGACTCTGTGCCCTGGGAAAATGGCACACAGTTTACCTAAAAGCTTAAACTTTTCTGGTAAGGTACTATGCTGCTGCGTCTAGTGTTCGGCGAACGGGAGTGGAGCTTAGACCAGTTATGTTAATAGTGCTGTTGTAGTAGTCTTCACTGCCCTGACTTTTCTTCAACTTCTCAGCACATAATAGGGTTGAGTCATAGTTATTTTACTAAACATACCATATTATATGTAAATTGTCTGTTTGTGATAATTATTATACTAGTTAGAAGAATTATAAGAATTAGAATCATATCAATATATCACATTTCTATATACATGAAATATTACTTTCTTTGAATTTTGGGTGAACTGGAAAATTCTTTTCTTTACCTGCTGCATTTATTGAACTGAAAGCAATCTGAAGTCATTAATTATTATGCAAACTGAGACCTCAATTTCATCATTTTAATACAGTTTTAGTTTCTTCCATTTCTGTCAGAATCATTCCCATGTGAGACACAGTGAAACAACAAAACGATGTGTTAAACACAGGATAGAAATTAGCGCCAATCGTAAGGGACAGTAACTGGTTACAGAATATAGTTAAGAATTACTTCATTTCAGTGAACAAATATTGTTTACCTGTGAGCCTGTGGAGTAACGTCCAGGAGTTCGAGAACCAGATGTTTTCCCTGAACCAATGGAACTCTCTGTACTTTTGCCACTACAGCAATGTGTTCGCAGGCATTTTCCATACTCTTTTCGTACCTAGACAATTAAATATTAACTTCTATTAGGAAGTAATTCATTGCAGGTAGGAACAAAAGTAGACAATGTATGTGAGTTTTATTTTAGATAACATAATTGCTTCCTTGCCCTACAGATATAAGAAAGTCTGTTCAGCATGTATTTTACAATACAACATAATTATATGCATACTGTCAAGCTTGAAATTTTGCCTAACTCTGGAGCCTTTTAAAACACACACACACACACTCATACACACACACTCACACTCCTCCCATCACATCATAGTGGTACTTTCTCTTAGTTCCAAGAACATATACTTAAGCCCATCGAAGATACTATTTTAGCTTCATAAATTTGATATGAAGTAGCCTACTGGTGCAAAGGAATTGTAGTTGTCGTTCTTTAGGTAGAAGCCTAGTTAGGAAGTTAAAGAGACTGGGATGGAGGAAGTAGGGTAAGAAGTCGGGGAGAGAGACAGAGAGAGAGATCAGAGAAAGTGAGAAAGCAGAGAAAGGATATTTAAAGACAGAAAATATGAGTATGTTGGGCTAATCATTTCTTCTAAATCTGTATTTCTCTGACGTTTATTTATTTTAAAAGAGATCATATGTTCAAATTGAGAACAAAATTAAAAGATTGTAAATGTAGTCCTTCAAAATAGTTCTGCTCAATAATCACAGAGAAATATAATTACTTTTCTTTAAAGCATTCTTGATTAAATACTTAATTATATTTTTATTAANTTTATGAAACAATAATTAGATTTATAGGTTGAGCTAAAAGAGTAAAGAAAAATTAATTCTTGATTTACAACTTCATTTATCAATTTAAACTCAAGTCTTCCTCAGAAAAATTTAAGTGGCAACACTGAAAACATGACTTTTGTTTCTACTGAATCATGCAATCCTAAAAATACTAGTGTGGGTGACTTCACCTATAATCCCAGCACTTTGTGAGGCCAAGGCAGGTGGATCACCTGAGGCCAGGAGTTTGAGACCAGTCTGGCCACATGGCGAAACACCATCTCTACAAAAACCTCAAAAATTATCTGGGCATGGTGGCACATGCCTGTGGTCCCAGCTGCTCAGAAGGCTGGAGGCTAAGATGGGAAGATTGCTTGAACCCAGGAGGCAGAGGTTTCAGTGAGCTGAGATTGTACCACTGCACTCCAGCCTAGGCAACAGAGTGAGACTCTGTCTCAAAAAACGAACAAACAAATAATACTAGTTTGCTAGCTTGAATCAAACTCACTCATGACCTACACAGCTCTAAGTCTTTTATTTGACAGGCTCATCTTAACATACAGGAGTTGTTAAAATTTCTATGTAATAATCTTTGAGCTGACTCTGTGCCCTGGGAAAAATGGCACACAGTTTACCTAAAAGCTTAAACTTTTTCTGGTAAGGTACTATGCTGCTGCGTCTAGTGTTCGGCGAACGGGAGTGGAGCTTAGACCAGTTATGTTAATAGTGCTGTTGTAGTAGTCTTCACTGCCCTGACTTTTCTTCAACTTCTCAGCACATAATAGGGTTGAGTCATAGTTATTTTTACTAAACATACCATATTATATGTAAATTGTCTGTTTGTGATAATTATTATACTAGTTAGAAGAATTATAAGAATTAGAATCATATCAATATATCACATTTCTATATACATGAAATATTACTTTCTTTGAATTTTGGGTGAACTGGAAAATTCTTTTCTTTACCTGCTGCATTTATTGAACTGAAAGCAATCTGAAGTCATTAATTATTATGCAAACTGAGACCTCAATTTCATCATTTTAATACAGTTTTAGTTTCTTCCATTTCTGTCAGAATCATTCCCATGTGAGACACAGTGAAACAACAAAAACGATGTGTTAAACACAGGATAGAAATTAGCGCCAATCGTAAGGGACAGTAACTGGTTACAGAATATAGTTAAGAATTACTTCATTTCAGTGAACAAATATTGTTTACCTGTGAGCCTGTGGAGTAACGTCCAGGAGTTCGAGAACCAGATGTTTTCCCTGAACCAATGGAACTCTCTGTACTTTTGCCACTACAGCAATGTGTTCGCAGGCATTTTCCATACTCTTTTCGTACCTAGACAATTAAATATTAACTTCTATTAGGAAGTAATTCATTGCAGGTAGGAACAAAAGTAGACAATGTATGTGAGTTTTATTTTTAGATAACATAATTGCTTCCTTGCCCTACAGATATAAGAAAGTCTGTTCAGCATGTATTTTACAATACAACATAATTATATGCATACTGTCAAGCTTGAAATTTTGCCTAACTCTGGAGCCTTTTAAAACACACACACACACACTCATACACACACACTCACACTCCTCCCATCACATCATAGTGGTACTTTCTCTTAGTTCCAAGAACATATACTTAAGCCCATCGAAGATACTATTTTTAGCTTCATAAATTTGATATGAAGTAGCCTACTGGTGCAAAGGAATTGTAGTTGTCGTTCTTTAGGTAGAAGCCTAGTTAGGAAGTTAAAGAGACTGGGATGGAGGAAGTAGGGTAAGAAGTCGGGGAGAGAGACAGAGAGAGAGATCAGAGAAAGTGAGAAAGCAGAGAAAGGATATTTAAAGACAGAAAATATGAGTATGTTGGGCTAATCATTTCTTCTAAATCTGTATTTCTCTGACGTTTATTTATTTTAAAAGAGATCATATGTTCAAATTGAGAACAAAAATTAAAAAGATTGTAAATGTAGTCCTTCAAAATAGTTCTGCTCAATAATCACAGAGAAATATAATTACTTTTCTTTAAAGCATTCTTGATTAAATACTTAATTATATTTTTATTAATTAATAATTAAATAATTAATTATATTATAATAAAATTACAGGGAAAAATAAAACTTTTAGCTGATGTTTTCAGAGAAATACATCAACTTTTGGTAAAAATTTTAATCATGTCTAAAATTTTTATTACTGCCTATTTAATTGAACAAGGCATATAAAAATAAACAGTAACTGCCTTAAATCATGTATCTACTATTAATAACAACAAAGGGACATCTTATTATATCGATTATATATTCATGAATTTATATTATGAAACAACATCATATACATAAATTATTCTTAGGCCTTTATGTATTTGATTTTGCATTAGTTCATTTTTTCCACAACTTATGATAATGTAATATTCAAATAAGATTTTGTTTAAATCAAAGTTTTGAACATGTGCTTTAAAAAGGGATGTTATTTAGACTCAAAAGCAAAAAAAGGTATGTAAATGATACATTAAATTTAGTATTCAAAATGGGAATGTTTCATCTTATTATTGTAAAATTCATTGTGTCAAAGACATAGGAGAATCAAAGACAGAACATATGCAGATTTGCTCAAAGAACTCACATTTATCGAGTGCTTATTATGGGATAAGAACAATGATGGAGATAGGGTGAGGTGACTCAAACAAAGAAGAGGAGTGCCTGTGGGAAGTAGGTGTGGGGGGCCAAGGAGGGCTTCTTGGGGAAGAGGGCTTCTCAGAAAGTCTTCAAAAGAGCGTCTGGAATTAATTCACAGAGTGAAGTTGAAATAAAAGATAGGGGAGAAGAGGAGAAAAAGGCATTCTCACCACAAAGAATAGAATGAACAAAACAGGGTTATGATGTGCTGGTCTTGAAGGCCTTTCTCTGCTCTGGCATGGCAAAATTACTTATTTTTAATATATTTAAAATGCTATTGATTTGTTTTGCAACCAGTCTCTTCTGTGCTACATTTATCAATAATTAGAAATAGAGACAATCATTTTTGTTCAGTGTTGACAAGTTAGTCCATATTTTGTTTATTTTAAAAAAAGACACCAGTCTGCACCCAGTTATGTGTGTTTCTAAGATGCATCTGCAGGGAGGGTGAAAAGAAGAAACTTCTACTTTGTAACTATTATGTGTCAGGAATTGTGCTAGGTACGTCCCTCAAAATGAGTCTGAAAAATAATTATTAACTTCATTTTATAGATTAATTGATTGAAATGGGTTAAGTAATGAGAGTAAACAAGACTGAAAAGGTCAACCGATGTGCCTTAGGAGAAAACTAAATTTCACGAGTGCTGTATGATCAAAAAGCTCTAAGATGCCATATTTGAAACATGAACTCATTGACCAGCACAGGCATTGTATATCCCTAATATCATTATTAAAGTAATCTATTAATTATCTCCTTCTTTGTGTCTGGAAAGAATGAGGACAAATGCTTTAATTAGAACTTGAGAAGGCTTAAAATAATCTCTAACCAAAAGTAAGCAGTATCAATGATAGCTTAGTAATTTCTACTGATTTATGAAACATATCTAGGAATCTAAACTTTGATCATAACTTCCCCCTGCAACATCCCATTGTTTTCCTAAGGTAAACAGCATATGATATGTTTGTTTCCAGATGAGAAATGGTATTTGAATGAAGTGATACAAACCTAAACAAATATTTTAGCACAATAAGGAATAAAGGCAAAGAAGACAGAAAGAGAACCACTCTCCCTCCTGTTACAAAATCAGCAATATTGTTTAAGCCACAATAATTCATCATGGACTATCTGAATTTTCCAACAAAGATTAAATGTTCTGAACTGATAATATAAACAACCAGAAAATCAAGATATTTGGTGATGCCAAGTCTCGCATTAGCTACATTACTTACTGAATCAATATACTGACTTTATTTTGCTGTGATTTGATTTGAAATGGTAAGCATATGTCTTCAAAAGAAGAAAAAAAATTACATGGACCATGTCCAGGAAACATTTTTTAGATTACAATAAAACAGTTATTTGATTGTTCAATCATTTGCATATTCTAATCTACTATTTCACATGGCACTGCATCTTAGTTACCCTAGTCAGATGATATTCTATTTTGGTGTGATGCTGCTCTAGAACATAGAAGACAGGAAAGAGAATGTATCTTACCAATAAAATATTTCTGATATTTCTCATATCAGAAATAAAATGATCATGGAAGCTCTGAGAATATATAAAATATTTGAATGTACGACAAAAGTAAAAGTGATCACTTTAATGTGGCCAGTGGAAATACTGTTTACACAATCCATATTCAGAAAAAGACTGATGACTCAAAAATTTTAATTTTACGAATAAGTTGAAGCAATCGACAAATAATTCAATAAGACAACAATTTTCAAATATGAAATACTTCATATTTATCTAATCAAAATATATAAGCAACTATACCAGCGATGGCATATTAGTGAAATTTAATCAGATGGCTTAAAAGAAAAAACACCTCCCAACCATTTCTTCAATTTCAAAGACAAGTATATGACATTTTTTATATAAAATAAAACCAAAATAATTATGTTTTCTGTATTTTCTGATGTTGGCCCATATTCTTGACACCAAATACAAATGCAACCAAAGTTTTAAAATTCAAAGCATGGAATGGATGAAAGAACAATATGTATTACTTGTTATTGTAAATCATGAAAATAAACTTTCAAAATCAGGGCCTGGCAAGTTTTTCTATAAGGTCCAGGTAGTCAATATTTTAAGCTTTTTGAGTCAGGAGCCAAAGCTAAGGATGTGGTGTATATACTTATTTTAAACTTTATGTATTGAAAATGTAGTAACCATTCCTGGCTTCCTGGCTGTAAAAATAAAAGGCAGCTGGATGAATTTGGCTCATGAGCCACAGTTTCTGGAACTCTGTTTTAATGAATCACAAAACTGAACTTGATGACATATATATTTTAAAAATTAACTTATGTTAAATATATTACAAACTCTAAAGTTGTTTTAGGGTTGTGAGATGTAAAATCTCTACCTGGGTATCAAATGCAATTCTTACTTATTCCAGTGATATGTTTATGTTAAGACAAGAAAACTAAAAGAACATTTTATTAATATTGGGAAAACTGAAAGAGGTGTTGGCTAATAAAAAATACTGAAAGCACAAATAATCTGTGGGTAAAGTACAAAAATTTCTTTTCTGCCTTGGTAGAAAATTTCCATTTAAACTTTAAAATTTAAAATTACTTCTTAATGAGGTTAGTAACAAAAAAAAAATTAAAATTTAAAACTATGTTAGTCCAAATTTCCAGCTAATGTACAAAATAAGATGACAGGCAAATAAATCTACTATATTTCAATATGTTATGACTGATTATATATGACTATACTTCCCTTTTTTTTTTCGTCGGGCAAATGGCTACAGTTTTCCTTAATCTCCTGATTTTGCTCACATTTTTTTGTATGTATTTCTCTTGAGCATCAGTTATGGCTATGGCTTTCTTCTATTCCAAATCTAAACATCTTTCCAGTTTTAGTCTCTCTGACTTCTCTGAAGTCATTTTAGAATACCAACACTGTCCTTCTTCTTGACATTTTCTCCTATCATTTAATTCAGTGTATCATCTTGATTCCTCTTCTTCCTTCCAGCTCTATTTCTCAACTCGCTCACTTACATGTCTCCTTATTCTTTAAATACATTAAGTGTGGCAGACTGCCATCTATTCACCCATACCCAATTTCTTCTCTTTCTGACTAAAAAGCTATACTTGTTTTTCTGTCTCCTTGCAGTTTAGTGGTACCCATAGACAGAGGTCTATCTGAATAAAAAAAAAAAAAAAAAAAAAAAAAAAAAAAAATTAGTAGAAGCCATGTGAGCCACTTTCAAATCTTTAGTACAAAATCATCTCTCTCTCCCCCAGACTTCCTGTTGGATGTCAAAACCAAAGAGGACTACAAAATCATAGAGTGAGGTTGTTTGAATCTTCATCAGCCTATGTCCCTTCATGGGGCAACTCCATCCATTGGGCAATGAGTAAAACATAAACATATGTTGAGTCAGGCTTCTGTAATTTGGGAGGTATACATATTAATTATTTGGGAGGGTTCATCTATTTTATTTTATTTTTATTTTTTCTAAAATATCCTGTTATAGCAGGATTCATCTATTTTAAAACAACCTCTTTTAAGGAGAATTCTAATCAATTAGATTAGAAAGCATCCATTCTAATGTTACCTCTTTTCTTTTCTGTAACATACATTTAGAAGCCTGCCTCATCATTACTACTCTATTCTGTATTTGTGATCATGTCAATACATTTTAGATATCCACTACCATCTAAATTTGAAACAGAGTAGTGTTTTGTTTTATGTTTGTCCATCTTGTGACAAGTGGACACTCTTTTCAACTTCTTGTTTTGGTCTCACTAGTCTCTAAAACTAAAAATCCTAGAAAGGGATATCTTTACTTCTTATTTCCTTTGTTTTCCAAAGAAAAATTATAAATCTTATTGTTTCTTTCCCACAAATTTTAAAACATAATGTTCTACCTCATTTTCAGAGTCATCTCTTTGAATATTTTATAATTATTTTTACCCCCTTCATGTCACACATGAGTAAACTGAGACGTGGGGAGGTTAATTAACTTGCCAAAAGTCACATAAGTTTTTAAATAGAAGAGCAGAGATTCAAACCCACATATATATATTTCCTATGCTGTGATATATTTCCATGATATATGTGTGTGTGTGTGTATCTCATGCCTCCACAACATTTTTAGAAAATAATTACTTCCTAATACAAAACTACAATTGGCCATCAACGGGAATATTAAAGACTATAAAGTCAAATCTATAAGAGAACAATTTTTGTTAATTTTTTAAATCTGAAAATGTTTTATTGTTTTTTACTATTGGACACTCTCACCAACTATTATGCTTGTATTTTGTGTTTGTTTTGCTTTACTACTATAAAAGATGAGTATCTTCATTTCTTGTAGACAAACATATCAACAATAATATATTAGAATATGTTATGGCTGCTTTGCTATCATGAAATGTACGCCATTTATATTTTAAAAAAAAGAATTCTAGCTTACCTTCTTCTGTAGGACACAATGGAAAATAAATATAAACATTCCCTGTAGAGAATTGAAAATGGTGAAGAGATACGCCATGATGACTGTGCTTTCATTAATATACATGAGTCCAAAGGCCCAGGTCAATCCTAATAGGCAGAGAAGAGCTATTGCACCTATAACCCATGACCTGTAGAGAGAAGAGAAAATTAAGGGTTATTAAATAATTGGTCTTTAATTAACAACCATATCAGATCAACAATACAACACTGAAAAAAAAAAATGTTACAGTAACTTTTATTGACAGAAAATGTAAGACAGGTGGTGTAAGTACTTTAAGGTTTTAATGAGACTACAAGTTTTCAAGCTTGAGGAGATATACATGAATGAAAATGTTATGAACACAGAAATTCATTTAAGCAAAAGCAGATTTGTACCATAAATTATTCATGTATTTGCAGCACATATGCAAATGGCATGAGGTGTAATTATGGTGAATGGCAAGAGGAAAGCAGGCTATAAAGCTATGTTAGTCTTCACTGGTCTCACAGGGGTAACATTTGCTTGATTGATTTCCCTCTATTAGTGCTTCTTCTGATACATTTGTACCTCATTTTTTCAAAATTTCCTCTTTTTCCACAAAAATTTTATTGTTTACTGACAAAAATATAACTCATATTAGGAGGAAATACATGGATTTGAAGTTAATGTATGAATTTAATGAGCCCTACCTGTTTAACCTATATTAATAAAGACTAAGAGTGAGGGATAGTAGATGGAAAAAAATAGTTCCACTCTAATGGAAACACTCTGTTTCTACTCTCCTTTAGCCTTTGGATCACTCTCTTCTATGCTACACTGTAGTAGATTTTAGAAATCAGTCATTTGGCAGCTTCACTGAACAAATTTTTGAAGGCTCAGAGAACCTTCATTTCTCTGAAGTGTCTGTAAACTCAAGGGAGAAGATGAAGCTGAGAATGAAGATGGAGTGGTATGAACGGAGTGGTATAGAATGAAAGACAAGCTCTCACTCCCATTCCATTCTCTTAGTTTCCTCCAAGATGTCATTTGCAAGAGTATAAGCAGGTAACAAAGTTCATATATTTGTGGTTAAGTTATGTATTAAATATCAAGATAAAATGAATTCTTGCAACAGGTGGGACTCATAATTGAAATGAAATCCTTCTCAACTCCTAAGTATATGGGAGAACAGGACCAAATCAGTAGAGATCTCTATACACTAAAAAGCCCAACCTCTTTATTCCCAGCACATCTTCCTTGAAAAGGGTAAATTCATATTTCTTTTCAGCAGATTATTATCCTCCACTATAATGTCTCTGGAAGATATATTTACAGGGATTGAAACTTTGTAAAATGAAGGGGAAAGATCATATATGTTTATGATAATCTGAAACTGAGTTCAATTTGTTTTTTAGAGAGAACTGCACCTTAAGAAAGATATGGTTCCAAAGTAGTTAATTATTAAAGTCTTATTAAAATTAATTATAAAGATTTACTATTTTTCTCCCATAACAATCAGTCACTATATTTCATGTTTAAATGCCCACTAAATTTAACATGTTTAACTGAAAAATCAACATTCTTGAATAAAGAATCTCTAAGGGAGTTTTGCTATTACATGTTACATGTTTCCTTATATGATTTAGAAAACATTTTAGGTGTTAATATTTTATCTACAGCGGGATTCAGAAGTATACTAACTTTCAAGGAAAAGCTCTCAGCTTATTATGGATGTTCGAAAAAGAAAAAATAAGAATTGCCATTAAATCAAGGCAATATTGCTATTTAGATTTAGAAGCAAAATAATGGGATCAAATACTGAAGTCAGGTATTAACCCCTGGAAAACACATGATGGGCTCAAGGGTTAAGTTGTAGAAAACTTCAATGAGCCCCGATTTCTTAAAAAAAAAAAAAAAGAAAGAAAGAAAGAAAGGAAGCAAAAGCATGAAGAAGTGAAATGGCACTGGAGAAAAATGAAAACAAAGGACTCTTCACCAGAAGAACAAACTGAAAGTCTACAGCAAGATTGCCCATAGGTTACCAATCTTAGTTTATTCTTGCAGGACTTGTAATTTTAAAATATACATGGGAAAAATGTCCAAATGTTAACATTTATGTTCACATTTATTAGATTAGTACAGACTTGTAGCTTTATTTCAGAAATTGAAATATATTCATACAGATTAGATCATTAATCAAATGACAGGTGTCAAATTTGAAAGGGATAATTTTGCATATGTAAAAATTAATTTTGAAGAAGGCAATTTTTTCTTTATTTATATTTAGTATAGCAATTCATTAATATCAATTGCAATTGGGTAGTTTTATACCCGTAAGATCATTTTGAAGATATACCAGTAAATGACAGAATAATTTTAGATGAATGATGCCCAAACAAACAACAGAAAAGCGGACGTATGTGGCACAGAGGAACACATCACAATGAGAGGGAAGCTATTAAAATAGAAACAAGTCTGTACCACAGGAAATTGCTATTGCTGTGGCACTGGATTCAGGTGATATCCAATTAACAGAGGTGAAGCAGAATTTTTTTTTTTGGCAATACACCTGCAGCATATTTATTCTGCATGTAAGTTGTATGCCAGCTTATTTTCCTGCACAGTTTGCTCTTCTGCCTCAATGTGAATGACAGAAGCTCTAATGATTTTTCAGTACTGATCTGACAGCTGGTTCATGGGACCACACTGATAAATGGAATTTATCAGCCATTCAGGTCATTCTTACTTGATGAAGGGTCTGTTATCCTCATAGCTAAAGAATGCATAGACATAAAGACAAGAACACCAACATTAGCATTTTATGACAAAGAATTTCATATGAAAAATATTCTCCTGGTCCCCAAAGGCTTCTGTCCCCCACCTCCCTAAAAGAAATCATAATCCTTTATATCTAGAAGGTAAATCCTAAAATGACCATGAGAACTTAAATGACAAGAAATAAAAGCAATTTTATAATACTGCAATATCCCTTCTAAGACTCAAAATTCCATTTTTTTCATGTGCTCATATTACTTGTGACTTGAAAGAGACATTTATTTCTTAGAGATCACATTTCTCTAGAGAATGAGAAATTTTATGAGCAATCTTGAAAAGGCTTGGGGGCATGCTTAAAATGACAGATTTCATGTCACCTAAAGGTATTCCTATTCCGTAATATTAGTAGGTAAGATTACTTAATTATGGACAGTACGCTTCTAAGTAATTTTAACTTGGAGATGATTGACCTGAGTTAAATCTTAACGTTATAGCCTTTAGAAAATAATCTATCTTGAGTACTTTATAACTCTTTCTGTTTGTATTCTGAGTAAGATAAACCTGAATAATCTTTTGTAGTAATAGGAACAAACATACAGCATCTGTTTATTTTCACTTACGTTTACTAATTTATTTAATATCATTTGGATAAAATAAGGTCCTAATACTCAATTAGTGAAGAGAAGGAATGTTTTGGATCAATTTTATAAACATACTTTTGCTTAGAGAATTGTGATAAGAAAAGAAAGAAGAGAAACTGTTCCTTTCTCTTCTCTCTTGCCAGAGGCAAGATAGTTTCCTATATTATGCATACACAAATAAAGCTTCTAGAAAGACTCCAACTGTGATGTATTTTGAATAAGGAGAACCACTAATGAAAATTCACTCTCCAGAATGATGAAATAGTAAAGAATGGTATTTGAAGCCAGTTTGCCGGAGGTTTACATCCTAGCTCATCCACTTACTAGCTACCTATTTGATTTTAGACAAAAACTGATTAACCTGTGGTTGTGTCCTTTTATACATATATAAGATGGTGATAATTATAATGCTAGTATCTTGTGATAATGAAACAATTTATTATGAATAAAATGCTCAGAACTGTGTCTAAGACAAAATGTGTTCAATAAATATTATATATGCATATTATTATTAGACTACTCAAAGCTAGGATAAAATCACACCTAAAATACAAAATTTCTCACCCAGAGAATAAAACCCCAAATACATACATGTTGAGTAAGTAAATTTATTGAAGGATATTTCAGGAGTAATATGATGCAGTAAAATAGATGTGGCTGAAATAAGTTGGTAAACGGAGTGGAGAGTGACTAGAACTGTACGTCCAAGGGGGTGATCACTAGTCATGTCTGGCTATTTACATTTAAATTCATTAAATGAAATTAAGTTTAAAATTCAGTTCCTCAGTTACATCAGCCACAACACAAGTACTCAAAACCTTCACATAGTAGCTACCATAATGGATATGTTCCCCATCACTGAAAGTTCTATTGGTCAGTACTGGACGAGGACATTCAAAGAGAGTTTTAAGCCAAGAAATGGAAATCCAAGAGATATTTAAATAATGCCATGGATGTGTGAAAGATAAAGAGAGAAGAATTTGTAAGAATTGATGGTATTTAACAGCTGTAAAACAGGCCTAGAAAGAAAAATCCTGTACTTACATTACTATCAAAAATTTATAAAACATAATGTGATATTTATTATACTATATGCATTCCCATTGCATCAGTATATTCCATCTGTCATGTACTGTTCATGATTCGAATAATTCTACCTTAATTCATATAGTATAAGGTCAAGAAACGAAAGTTACAGAGGTTGACACATAGGGATCTATGCAAAAATGCTCCAGGAAATGGATTAAGTTTTGTATATATTTTAACTAACTTTCATTATGTATATTTTGGATACATAGCATGATGCTAAGGGATACATGTAGACAGTAAAACTGTTACTATATTGAAGCATATTAATGTATCCACCATCTCACATAGTTACCAACTTTTTGTTTGTTTGTTTTTGTAGCAAGGCAGCCAAAATCTACTCATTTAGCATGAATCCCATACACAATGCAATTTTATTACTTATAGCCCTCATGTACATGTCTCTAGACTTGTTCATCTTACATATCTGCTACTTTGTTTTCCTCTGACCTACATCTCCCCATTTCTTTCCCCTGTCCCTGTGTTTTGTTCTCTATCTCTGTACTATAAAAACGTTTTTAAAAATTAAAATACAAAGTTTGCAATATAACTGGTGAGGCCACATATGTTTTGCTTTTAATATGAAATATGAAAAAGTAGAGATTTCAGGGTGCAATTCAGCAGTTTTTATCAATTGGTGGGGACCATTCAGTTGCTCCATTTAATAACAAAGACAACAGCAACTCCAGCTTCACTTACAGTTTGCTATAGTTATGTGTAGAAGTAGTGTTCACAGGGATGTGGCCACAAGTGAATTATGACATTTCTGGGTCTTGTCAATTAAAGGATGGGAATTGGTCTCCTCTTTACCATTTGCTGCTGTCCTTTTACTAGGAGAAAGTGATGCAGAGCCTTAGGCATCAAAATGGAAGTTGTTTATTTATGTGGAGCTGAAATATTAGGTTTAGACTACCTACTACTAGACTCTCATAAAGTAGAGTTTAAGGCACAATATTTTATAATTTTTTTGGCAGTGGCTTGATTTGTGCAATAATTAACAAAGCACTTACTTTATCACAAAAATGAGATAATAATATTCAATGATTTAAAATCTAAAGATCACTAAAGATAACCTACAATATGTCAGTACCCTCCATAATTTTTGTCAAATATTCTACTGGTCTAGATGATCTAGTTTTATAGTTTCTCTCCACCAAATCCAAATTAAATTGATGGTAATGTCATCATGCTGTCGATTCTTTTTTTTTTCTTTTTTAATTTGAAAAAGCAGATCCCCAGAACTAGTTTCTAAAGCTGAATAATTTTATTATGTTTTACCAATGATAATCCATTTAAACAAAATACCATTACAGGTTGTATGACTAAAACAATTTTACTGGAGTATATTTAAGAATTTTGTTAAAATGTGGATGCAAAGACCTAATACGTTCTTAGCAGATGTTAAGAGGATCTTATAGGTTACCTTATCATTTATAAGTAGTGACTTACAGATTTTTCAAGATCAAACTATTCCTCATAGAAAAAAAAACAGTAATATATACTAATGGATCTGTATGTTGAGTGGGCTTTTCCTCAATCAACAACGAGGCTTCCAAACTGAGGACTAAGAAGATTCAGTTGCCCATATTCTAAAAGGAGCCAGCAGTAACCTGAGATAAAGAACTTCCATAAGCTTTACTTAGAAGTGATCTAAGAGATACTGCTTTGCCATACTGCAAGCCCAGGTGCTCCAAGTCCTTATAAATGCAAGGGGACAAATAAGGCCATTTTAGGATTGTAGTATTCACGGAATATATTAAATAGTAGGAAGAAGAAACAACTTTTATTATACTAATCCCCTAGCCACAAATCTTAGCAGGCAGTGGAGGAAGAATGTTTTACGTGGGTATGTTATTAAAGTTTTAAGTTGGTCAGACATATAATAACATGAATAGATTGTCAACATTACAATGTATATCTAAAATAGCAGTAAGTGATCTGCTACCCAGTAGTTTAAGGATATTTAAAATAGCATAGCTAGATTAATGATCAGAAAAAAAATCTAAACATTTCATCTTTTATTCTTTTACATTAAAAATGCTCAAATGGTTATACTTATGATAGAAATCTTGACAGCTTAATATTTCTTCCAAATGTACCTTATGTTGATGGGACTATACCATCCTGAAATTATATTATTATATTTGTTCTTTGTTCATCACTATAGGAAGAATAAAAGGAAAAGGCAGTCAGATTTTTTTTTTTGAGACGGAGTCTCACACTGTCACCTGGGCTAAAGTGCAATGGTGCAGTCTCGGCTCACTACAACCCCCGCCTCCCGGGTTCACACAATTCTCCTGCCTCAGCCTGCCGAGTAGCTGGGAATACAGGCGCATACCACCACACCAGGCTAATTTTTTGTATTTTTAGTAGACGCAGGGTTTCACTATGTTAGACAGACTGGTCTCAAACTCCTGACCTTGTGATTTGCCGCCTCGGCCTCCCAAAGTACTGGGATTACAGGCATGAGCTACCGTGCCCAGTCTGGCATTCAGAATTTAATTCAATGGTTCTGAGTAAAATATTAACAATTTTTATCTATGGCTATATAATAAATAAGCATTAAAGATATTAAAAATTCTTCAAAACATGAAAGTCACATACATATAAAATTATAAATGACAGAGATTATTATATTTCAACTATGAATTTTATTACCATTTAAGTATTCCTACCAAAAGCTATATTCTTATGTTTTGTTCATAGGAAAATTATTAAGAGGATGAAATGAACCAAATAAATGAAATAAATGGTTTAGAATACATCACAAACATTTTAGAATATATAATAAACATTTTATCCCTATGACTCAAGGATCCCATAACAATGTTGCAAATTTGAAAGTTAAACACCAATATTAGACTTTACATAATAGATTGTGTGCTGCTTATGAATCAGGTAAGTCTGAAATTAGGAAAAACTGAGTATAATAAATTAAGACCAATAAATATCAAATCAATGACAGACAAAATTTTGCTTTCTCTACAACTCAATGTTATACAAATTATGTTTCCTCTACAACTTAATGTTATATAAGTTTCTTTAACTCAACATATTAATACTATCAAAGAATTAATTTATATGTGAGAGAAGTTAAGGGTATCAACAAGGAGAATGAATAATGAAGTATTAAATTGTACTTCGTTTATACAATTAAATGCTTATAAGAATTTAGTATCCCTCTCTATCAGATTTACAAAAATGAATTGGTAGGTTGCATACAAATAAGATATGGGCATACCTCAGAGATACAGCCGCTCAGTTCCAGACCATCACAATAAAGTGAGTCACAAATTTGGGGATTTTCCAGTGAGTATAAAAGTTATGTTCACATTATATTGTAGTCTATTAAGCATTAAATAGAGTAAAACACTATATATACCCTAATTTAAAAATATTTTATTGTTAAAAAAAAAAAGTTACCAAATCTGAGGCTTTAGAGAGTTCTAATATTTTTGCTGATGGAGAGTCTTGCCTGGATGTTAAAACTGCTGGATGATGAGTTTCTAAGGGTTATGGGAGCTATGGAAATTTCTTAAAATAAGAGCATAGTGAAGTCTGCCACATCAATTAACTCTTCCTTTCATGAAAGATTTCTCTGTAGTATGTCATGCTGTTTGATAGCATTTTACTCACAATAGAATTTCTTTCAAAATTGGAGTCAATCCTCTCAAACCTTGTTGCTGCTTTATCAACTAAATATCTAATATTCTAAATCCTTTGTTGTCATTTCAACAATGTGCATAGCATCTTTACTGGGAGTAGATTCTGTCTCAAGAAACAACTTTCTTTGCTCAACCCTGTAAGAAGCTCACATAATTAAAATTTGATGATGAGATTGCAGAAATTTAGTCACATCTTCAGGATCCACTTCTAATTCTAGTTATCTTGCTATTTCCACGACATCTGCAGTTATTTCCTCCACTAAAGTCTTGAACTCCTCATTCATCCATAAGGGTTGGACTCAAATTCTTCCAAAATCCTATTGAAGTTAACATTTTTATTCCTCCCGTAAATCACAAATGTTCTTAATGGTATCTAGAATAGTGAATACTTCTCAGAAGGTTTTCAATTTATTTTGTCCAGATTCATCAGAGGGAGCATTATCTATGGCAACTAGAGCCTTAAAAAAAATATTTCTTGAGTAATAAGACTTTAAAGTAGAAATTACTCATTGATCCATGGGCTGCAGAATGGATGTTGTGTTAGCAGATAAAAAATATTAATCTCCTTGTATATCTCTATCAGAGCTCTTGGGTGACAAGGTGCCTTGTCAGGGAGCAGTAATATTTT
>NW_016812932.1:21342-26819 GCF_001698545.2 Rhinopithecus bieti | reverse complement strand
TTTTTTTTTTTTTTTTTTTTTTTTTTCTGAGCAGTAGGTCTCAACAGTGGGCTTAAAGTATTCAATAAACCATACTGTAAACAGGTGTGCCTTTCATCCAGGCTTTGTTGTTCCATTTATAGAGCACAGGCAGGGTAGATGTAATATAATTCTTAGGGATTTTCAGAATGATAAGTAAGCACTGGCTTCAACTTACATTCACCAGCTGCATTAGCTCCTAACAAGAGAGTCAGTCTATTATTTGAAGATTAGAAACCTTGAAGCCAGACATTGACTTCTTCTCTCTAGCTAATAAAGTTCCCGATGGCATCTTGTTCCAATAGAAGGCTGTTTTGCCTACATGAAAAATCTGTTGTTTAGTGTAGCTGCTTTCATCAATGATCTTAGCTCTATCTTCTGGATAATTTCCTGCAACTTCTACATCAGCACTCACTGCTTCACCTTGCAGTCCCATGTTATGGAGCTAGCTTCTTTCCTTAAATCTCATGAACCAGCCTCTGCTACCTTCAAAAAAACTTTTCTTCTACAGCTTTCTCACTCCTCTCTGCCTTCACAGAACTGAAGAGAATTAGGGCCTTGCTCTGGATTAGGCTTTGGCTTTAGAGATTGTTGACACTGGTTTGATCTTCTAACAAGACCACTAAAACTTTCTCAGCAATAAGGCTGTTTTGCTTTCTTATTATTTATGTGTTCACTACATGAGTACTTTTAATTTCCTTTAAGAACTTTTGCATTCACAACTTGGCTAAATGGTATAAGAGGATTAGCTTTCAGCCTGTCTCAGCTTTCGACATGCCTTTCTCACTAAGCTTAACAGTTTCTAGCTTTTGATTTAAAGTGAAAGACACTTCCTTTCACTTGAACTCTTATAAGCCTTTGTAGGGTTATTAATTGGCCTAATTTCAATATTTTTGTGTCTCAGGGAAGAGGGGAACCCAAGGAGAGGAAAGGGAGAGAGACAGAAGAATGGCTAGTTGGTGGAACAGTCAGAACACACACATTTATTGACTAAGTTTGCTGTCTTATATGGGTGTGGTTCATGGTGCCCTAAAATAATTGCAATAGTAACATCAAAGATCAGTAACCATAGATAACCCTAAAAGATATAATAATAATGAAAAAGTTTTGATATATTGTGAGAGTTATCAAAACTTGAAATAGTTCCATGAGGTAATCACATGCTGTTGGGAAAATGGCACTGATGGACTTGCTTGGAATAGAGTTGCTACAAACTTTCAACTCGTAAAAAATGCAATGTCTGGGAAGTATTATTACCAAAAAGAGAAGCACAATAAAATGAGGTATGCCTGTATGCAATTTTTGAGTCTTATGTTTGAATAAAATAATAATATCATTCTATGATTATTAACTAATATTAAAGTATGAAAAGCTGTATGCCGGTGACTGAAAACATGGATGTGCAAACCAACCTGTCTGAATTTGAATGCCAGCCAAGCATTTTAATAATTCTGCAATATTTCATTAATTGCGCCTCATAGCCCTCTTCTGTGAAATGGGGATAGACACTGAAGTTCCTTCATAGGACCATTGTGCGTATCAAATAAAAGGTCTTGGTAGTTTTATTTATTACAAAAAACTATGCAAACATACAAAATTTTTATGTGCAAAAGTACTATACAAATACTTGCTATTGTAACTGCTGTTGTGTATTGACCTTCTGACCTCAATAAAGGGGTTGTAGGAAAAAATACATACACGATTCTATATTAGGTTTTTTTATTAAGTATTTTGGAAATTATACATTAAGTGTAAATACAAAGAAGATGAGGGAGTCACTGCCTCTTTCTGAGTTGATCTTTAATACATACATTTAAAGGGCCTCAGTTTATATAAAGTAGCATTTTCTTTTAGATTATTAGTTTAAATTTAGTAAATGCTATGCATTTTCATATTCTGAGTTGAAATTGAAGTATTTCCAAAATTCCTAATGAACATTAAAAGAGATAACCACAGTTCTTTGGTTTACATGAGAACTCTAATTCATGAATATATTATGTTCTTAGTGTTGAAAAGTCCATTATACAATGGCAATGTTCTGCTAAGTGCAATCATTTGACTATAAAGAATAAAAGCCATAACATCACATGTGAAATCTTCCTGAAGATTCAATCAGAGATTTAAGTTCCAGAATTGGATTGTTTAATGTTTTTTTCTTATGACTTTTCTAAACTTTGAAATTTGAATAGGAAAATGAAATAAATGAGAAGATACCTATATATACACATTTATATTTATTTCCAACAGTTTTATTTTGAAATCAATGGAAACTTACTTCAGTCAGTAACACTTCAAGATCCATAAAATATTTTAGCAAGTTGATATATCTTACTTATTGATATTTATGATTAAAATTTACAGTGTTTCCTGGTTCACTTTTGGAGGTCCCGTGTTTTCTACACTTACATTGAGCCTTAGAAGTCATGAATTCCTTAGAACCTGTAACTGTGGGGCTGATAAAATACAGTCATTGGAATGTAAGGAGATGAAGTAGTTTAAGGACTATATTACCTACTCTCAGGATTTATTTTTTCCATTTACAGAATATACAAACTTTTAATTTAAGTAAAATAAGTCAAGAAATTAATAACCTTTTGTAATCCTTGCCAAAATGCTCTGACTAGGTGAAATTCTGCTATATTCTTTCTCATACTGTACGGTATTTTCACCTCTCTTTTCACCAACTTCCAACAGAAACATCCATTGAATAAACAACGGATTATAAACTGCTTGGGAGAATAACTAAAACACAAGGAAAGCACAACTGAGAATTTCAAATACATCTGTACTAACTAAAGATTCCAACAAACGGAACCATCGAAGGCACTGCAACACAGTTGGAAGCAGGCAAGGTTAATTTAATTTTGGAAGTATCTTACCCTATTTATAAGCCTCAGATTTCTCACCTCCACAATCGATAAGATAATCTCACTGGGATCTTTTAGAGTTGAGTGGACTCAAGAAAAGAATATTCGATGGTCCTTAAAAGGTTACAAATTAGTAAAAGCTTTTGAAGTATACTCTGAATCATTGAATCTATCATTTATATGGAACAGTGAATGTCCATTGTAATTTTCTTGTAAAGATTTTGAAAAAATCACACTCCACATCTTCTGCACAAGAGCTATTACTTTGTCAGTGAGCAGACCTGATTAATTACTTAAGAGCTCTATCTCAATTCTGCTTTTAATACAGAAGTCCAGTGAGATATAATTATTCCTAATTCAAATTGTTAAAAGAAATTGAAAGATAATCTTCTTAAAAGATGTCAATGAGAAAACATTAATAAATATTATGGAATAATTAAACAAAATAATAAATCCAATTTTATAAATACATAAAAGCTACAAGTCACAAAATAAAAAAAATATTAAATCAAACATATTCTAAGCCAAATGGCAGCTTCAAAATGTACTAAGAATTAACATCAATTGGAATTTACTCTCTGATGATAATAAAGTTAGATACCAATAACTAATAAAATATGTATATATGCATATGACTACATGAAAATCATCCATTTGCTACTGTCTCTAAGAAAGCCTCAAGCCCCACACCACTTTGCAAATAAGTTCTACCTAAAACTCAACAAATAATTCTTCTTCTAATCTAGGTTAAGCCTAAATGAAAAAATAAAACTTTTATATGTATACAAAGGATTTGAAAGTTCAAATTTAGAAAAGCAAATGTAAAATGGCTTCGGCTTATAAAACCAGAATTTATAATTATCTGTGAATAGTCAGAGATAAATCATAGAACTATTTTGATTACAAATCCAAAGTAATGTTACTGTTGGTTACAGAGTCACTTTCCTGTTCCCCTGATGAGTCCAGGTGTTAAATTGTACACATCCCCACTGCTATGCAAACTCTTTCATCTTCTTCTCCTCAGTGTTTCCATACCCCAGCTGCATCACACACATGAGGCACATCTTCCCTTTCATAGAGTGTGTCAGGATGATATCTCCTTTTGGCTTACATCAGCCACCTTCTGTTTACAAATACCATACCTACCGCCCCAGTGTCTGAACTCTTCCAAGTCTTCTGCATCCACAGACAGCCTCCCTCAGCCCCAGTTCCAGCAGGACAGGCCTTCCTCTAAAGGAAAGCTGGGGCAGTGAGGCCACACCAGTCAGCATTCTGTCCTTCCTGCACCAATCCCAGCTGAGCTCCTACTTGTCTGGCACTTTCAAACTCAAGAAAGTATATTGTTCTCTCTCTCTCTCTCTCATTTCTTGCCAGTATTCTGCCTTTTCCTGACGTCTATGCCAACAAAATACCTGGTCATTCCTAGGTCTTGTCTTGCACAGCCCTTCATTGATAATTGAGTGAGTGCAATCACCACTGCAGTGCTGAAAAGCTCTTGGTCTTTTACCCTCTAAATCTGTATCTACTGCAATGAAACTGAGTCTCTTCTGGTAACCAGGAATCTTATATCAGAGACTCCTCTCCTGACACCCTCAGTCTCCTAATTGATCTACTCAATAAAATCTGTTATCCTTAAATGTCTACTGCTCTGCAAACTCTTGTAAGAACACAACACAAAACTCCTGAGAGCTCTGTCTTTTCTTCTGCTTTTAATATGCCTATGCTCCATCACAGGGAGCCAAGGAGGCACTTGCTGGCCTTTGGGATGCCTCTTGGTATCCAGCACCTACTAGGTTAAAGTATGTTATCCATAACTAGTTATATTTTATGACCTCCATGCAGTACATGTTGCAGCACTGCTCAATTTGCAAACAGTGAAATTTTCAGGAATCTACATTCTCTTGAATTTGATCTTAAGTGCTGTACTCCAGCCTGGGCGACAGAGCGAGTCTCCATCTCAAAACAACGACAACAACAAAACAAAGTTCTACTTTTAGTATGTCCACATTAAATGCTTGATAAAGGGTTACTTAGAGAAAACATGGCCGATTTCTTTAAGAAAGGAACCATGCTTTCTTCTCCAGCACAGCCAGTGGGTGGAAGGCCTGCTTCCGTACTCCTTTCCATTCTTTCAAGAAAACTTTTATGAGTCTACTCATAAAAGTTTTATAATGTATTTTTTGTCCTCTTAAACTGTCTTTACCAGGACAAAAAATATCCTTACAACAGAACAAAACTACATTATACTAACATTTTACTTCAGAACTTAGTTAAAAGCCTTAAATAAGCTATTAAATAGTTCTAGATCCTTGAGGAATCGCCATACTGTTTTCCATAATGGTTGAACTAGTTTACAATCCCACCAACAGTGTAAAAGTGTTCCTATTTCTCCACATCCTCTCCAGCACCTGTTGTTTCCTGACTTTTTACTGATTGCCATTCTAACTGGTATGAGATGGTATCTCATTGTGGTTTTGATTTGCATTTCTCTGATGGCCAGTGATGATGAGCATTTTTTCATGTGTCTGTTGGCTGTATGAATGTCTTCTTTTGAGAAATGTCTGTTCATATCCTTTGCCCACTTTAATGAGG
>NW_016812932.1:13940-18117 GCF_001698545.2 Rhinopithecus bieti | reverse complement strand
GAAGGAAGGAAGGAAGGAAGGAAGGAAGGAAGGAAAAGAAAGAGAAAGAAAGAAAGAAAATAAAAGGGAATGAAGGAAAAACTAAATTTTAAAATTCTAGTTTAAAAGGATTTCAGTTGAAAGACTTCGAAAGCATATACCTTAGAGGAAAAAGTTGATGGTTTACATTTATATACTATAAATTATATACTTATTTATATTTGTACCAAAAGGAAAAATTAACAGAGAGGTAACAGACTGGAAGAAGATACTTGCAATAGCAAAAGCATTCAAAATGGATATCAGCAAGTAAAAGAAAAAGGACAGGGAAGGATAACAGAAAAAAGTGGAAAAAAATTAAAACCATTAAAAAAAGAGAGAGAGAAAATCTAGTAAAAACAAATAGGTACACAAGTTTTACTAAAATGTCTCTTTGAATATTAAGAGATATGCTGCATTATAGCACATTATTAAAACTTACAGAATGGGAGATCTGGCAGTTTTAGAAACCTTTCCACAGCTAATTGTGCAAGATGCAGTAAATTCGATGAAGGCAGAAAAATCAGAGCACTGTGATGATGAAGAATATTACAAAGAAAATGTGCTACCTTTTAAGTCATATAATGGTACGTATAATATATTATCTAATAGTGTCAATACTTGTGCTAATAAATTATTACTTTTTATGCTCATGGGTTATTATCTTAATCTCAGAATTAAATAGTTTTAAATTGTAGCCTTAGACTGTCAATCTCAGTTGTGGAACAAAGAGGATTTTTGTGTTAGCACTTTGAAGTATCTGGTTTAAAATATCAACTTCCATAGGCAGCAATCCACAGTATTGCAGAATGCATGCTAAAGTAGCACATTTATAAAAGTACCAGGGACCTTGATGACAGACCTTTTAAGAATACATAACTGTATGTAGTGGAGAAAACCAGCAACAATTGGTTCTCAGCCAAGAGAAAATTAGATTAGGAAATTTTCAAGTGAGGACTGAGCGGCTCAAGATGCTTAACACTCCAGTATACTGTCTGCACATTTTAATTACAAATCCAATGATTTAATACAGTCTTTTGTCTTAGGTAACTTTGACTTGTATGCTTTCAGCACTTTTCAAATGAGATAAAGAAAAAATAGCATTTTAAAACCAAGTAACACTCCTGATGGAAACCACTGCCGAAAACCAGGAGAATGAGAAAAGCTGAAATCTGTTACCTTATTGTTGTTTTGCTTAAACGGGAGGTATTTGTTTGGAATTGGGGGAAACTGATAAGCGCCTGGAGTATGGTGACACATTTGGCATTCCGTTTGTGTAATCCACTAACCTTTTCAGTGATTAATTTGCTAATCAGTGATCATCTGCAGTAACTTCAATGATAGAGCATTTTACAGACTTCTTTTACTAACAGTGATAAAATTGAATAGCTTGAGCAATGACTCTCAAGATTTATGTATCATAGTATTTTCTGGAATTTGGGGAGAATGTGTATGTATCTAAAGCAAAGTAGAAGTAGTGTTCTCACCCATCTAGGGGGCTTTTCTATCGCTAATGAGTGAGATTCTATTGCCCAAGATTGTAAGTGACTTCATGCATATAGTAAGTAATGAATTTAGGCAACAAAACTGTAAAAAAAAAAAAAAAAAAAAAAAAAAACTTGTATTATAGGCTATTCCTTCCTTTCTTCTGACATTTTTGTATACCTCCTAGACCAACTAATTTTCTACCATTTCCCTTTCTCCCCACAAATTATATCCTGTCCTTTGAAACTCATGATCCAAACTCAACAAATTCCCTTAAATCCTAAACTTCATTTTTGGTGTTTCTGTCACTTACTGCTTTTAAGTGATATTGTTGCCCACCAGCAGTGCTTTCCCTGAGGAGCACACAAACTCAAAGGATTGGTTCTCTCCCATCCCTCAGGTGGTGGAAGTGCTGTCATCGACCATGATTTCCCCAGTGCAAAAACCCCAAATCCTCTGAGGGTTTGCCATGGGTTATTCAGTACTATCTTCTTGTTTTTGTTATCTTGCACATTCCTAGACCTCTTCTTCTTCCGTCTCTCCATCTTTCCACTGCATTATCACCCAATTCATGTTCATACTTTCCCCCACGAGCAGCCCAGATACTATGACCATTTACTTTCTTATATCCCCTTTCCTCTTTAATGATTTGAAAAAAACACACACACACTGAGGTAGCTGAACAAGGGCGAAAAAAAAAAACAAAAACAAAAAACAAAAAAACAACACGTGTTTTGTTTTTTGTTTTGAGATGGAGTCTCGCTCTGTCACCAGGCTGAAGTGCAATGGTGCGATCTTGGCTCACGGAAACCTCCGCTTCCCGGGTTCAAGTGATTCTCCAGCCTCCTGAGTAGCTGGAATTACAGGCGCCTGCCACCACGCCCAGCTAATTTTTGCATTTTCAGTAGAGACGGGACTTCACCACCTGAGCCAGGATGATCTGGACCCCTTGACCTCATGATCTGCCCATCTCAGCCTCCCAAAGTGCTAGGATTACAGGCCCGAGCCATCATGCCCAGCTGTTTTTTGAAGACATGTCAAATTCCTAACAACAACTTTTTTTTTTTTTTGAGATGGAGTTTCATCCTTGTTGCCCAGGCTGGAGTGCAATGATGTGATCTTGGCTCACTGCAACCTCCTCCTCCCAGGTTCAAGCGATTCTCCTGCCTCAGCCTTCGGAGTAGCTGGGATTACAGACACGTGCCACCACACCTGGCTAATTTTTGTATTTTTGTAACAGAGATGGGGTTTCACCATGTTGGTAAGACCATGTTGGTCTCGAACTCCTGACCTCAGATGATAGCCCTCCTCGGCCACCCAAAGTGCTGGGAATACAGGTGAGAGCCACTGCGGCACCCAGCCTATAACAACAAATTTCTAATGGCATTTAATATTTGAAATGCCAATCATACTTCCCCAGTGCATGTGATTTCCCATTCTCCATAAGGGACATTTCACATCTTTCTTCAATTCCAAACCTCTTTCCCATCACAACTCCCTCAGCTGAATATTTCCTAGTTTCTTGAAAAAATGGAAACAATCTGACAGTTGCAAATGTTTGCACTGTCCAGACCTGTCAATTTCTTGTACAGCACCCAAACTTATCCCCAGCTGCTGCTTCCTTTGATTTTTGGTTTCCATAACATAATGTTTTTACATTTACCTCAGTGACTTTTCTTCCCAAGTCATCTTCACCAGAACAATATTCTTCTTGAGTAGTTTCACTCAGTAATTCACTTTATACACTAATAACGCTGAAATCCCTGTCTCTCATCCTGACAAGATTACTGTATACTAAGACACCTTATAATTGCATTCTGCTGGCCAGATTTTATGGTTCATAATTTAAAATATTAACATAATCATAGGTGTTAAACACAGGACCCTTAATGATCTTCGTTATCCAATCAATATCAGGATTAAAGCTTTGTGAGCATGTCCTAGAAAATGATCTAAACTGATATGTTTTCTGAAATGACAATCTCTTAAAAATTTGACACATTTTACTAGATTTATAGGTATGCAATTTGATGTGACAAGGACTATATCTAAGAGTTAAGTAAATGGACAGTGAAGCCAGACTGTCTGTTGAAATCCTGGTTCTGGCACTAACTAGATCTGAGGTTTGAAGTGAGTTAATTAACCTCTCAGAAACCTCAAAGGATTATTGCAAAGATTAAATAAATTACCACATGTAAAGAATTTAGAACAGTGCCTAGCACACAGTAAAATGTCAATAAACTAACTATTCTTATTATTTGGCACACATTTTCCAAATAGACACAATATTTAAAATTCAAGTTGGTGTTTAATCAGGTGCAGAGATTACAGTTGATATGAGGGCAGAACCAGGAAGCACCTATCTTTTACTTCAGAATCTATGACTATATTTTGAGTATGTGACTCAAAATACAATGGAATGTTTAACTTCAATGCCTCACAAAATTTCACTTTATCTCCAAGAACCTTTAAAAAGAGGCTGTTTTGAACATGGAGGCCCAAAGTCTTTCAGTCTAACATCACTTATTCAAGCTTTCGCACAAAAAAATTTTTAACTCAGCAAATTTTGGTCAATTTTCATACAAAATTATATGTATTAATACATATAATCATCATAATAAATAAAGCCCTCAATTTAAAATAAGTTGTGTTATTTTAAAGAAAGCTATGTTAG
>NW_016812932.1:2954-9497 GCF_001698545.2 Rhinopithecus bieti | reverse complement strand
AAAAAAAAAAAAAAAAAAAAAGAAAAAAGAAAAAAAAAGAGTACTATGTATTCATCATACTAGCTTCTGAAAACTCAAGAGTGAAATGGTGTAATAAAAAATAAATATTTGTTCTTTGTACCTGATTCCTGGCACAGAGCTCCTAAAAGCCCTTGAAATCTCCCATGTGCCTTCTGCAAACTAATGAGATGACTAGGTGTGTTGAGGGGGAAGGTGTGTGGCAAGGCGATGGCAGGAAGCTACATAGCTTCAGCATGGGGCCTCGTTCCCAGAAGGATCAAGCTAACATTACAGAGGCCGAATGTTCAGCCTCCTCTTCCCCTCACTGGGGAAAAAAAGAGGGGCTGGAGATAGAGTAGCCAATGTTTAATCAATCATGCCTATGTGATAAAACCTCCATAAAAAATTCCAAATAATGGATTTTGAGAAGCTTCTAGGGTGGTGAAAAACATCCACATGCCTGGGAGGGTGGTATCTTGGAAAGGGCATGAAAATTATGCCTTCTCCTCCATACCTTGCCCTGGCATCTCTTCCATTTGGCTGTTTCTGAGTTATATCCTTTATAATAAAGCTGTACTTAGAAGTACAGCACTTTTCTAAGTTAAGAATTGTTCTAGTAAATTATCAAATTTGAGGGATGGTTGTGGGGACTCCTGAATTTGTAGTTGCCTGATCAAAATGTGGGTACCCTGGGCACTCCACGGGCACCTGGTGCCTAAAGTGGGGGCAGTCTCGAGGGACAGAGCTGTTAACCTGTAGGATCTGCGCTAACCCTGGGAGTTAGTTTCAAAACTGAATTGCATTGTTGGACACCAGTTGATGCTGGAGCACTGAATGGTGTGTGAAAAAAGGACATGTATTTGGTTAAGAAGAGGTGTCAGAAAACACCAAGCAAGTGCATAAAAAAGAAAATTTTAAATTATGCATAATCCTGACACTAAAACATTACCATTATTAACTTTAGTACATTTCCATTTAGTCTCGTTTTTCTCTATGTATAACCATTTATTTCTGACAAATAACAATGAGTGGCCGGGCGCGGTGGCTCAAGCCTGTAATCCCAGCACTTTGGGAGGCCGAGACGGGCGGATCACGAGGTCAGGAGATCGAGACCATCCTGGCTGACACGGTGAAACCTCGTCTCTACTAAAAAAAAAAAATACAAANTTTTTTTTCTGAGCAGTAGGTCTCAACAGTGGGCTTAAAGTATTCAATAAACCATACTGTAAACAGGTGTGCCTTTCATCCAGGCTTTGTTGTTCCATTTATAGAGCACAGGCAGGGTAGATGTAATATAATTCTTAGGGATTTTCAGAATGATAAGTAAGCACTGGCTTCAACTTACATTCACCAGCTGCATTAGCTCCTAACAAGAGAGTCAGTCTATTATTTGAAGATTAGAAACCTTGAAGCCAGACATTGACTTCTTCTCTCTAGCTAATAAAGTTCCCGATGGCATCTTGTTCCAATAGAAGGCTGTTTTGCCTACATGAAAATCTGTTGTTTAGTGTAGCTGCTTTCATCAATGATCTTAGCTCTATCTTCTGGATAATTTCCTGCAACTTCTACATCAGCACTCACTGCTTCACCTTGCAGTCCCATGTTATGGAGCTAGCTTCTTTCCTTAAATCTCATGAACCAGCCTCTGCTACCTTCAAAAAAACTTTTCTTCTACAGCTTTCTCACTCCTCTCTGCCTTCACAGAACTGAAGAGAATTAGGGCCTTGCTCTGGATTAGGCTTTGGCTTTAGAGATTGTTGACACTGGTTTGATCTTCTAACAAGACCACTAAAACTTTCTCAGCAATAAGGCTGTTTTGCTTTCTTATTATTTATGTGTTCACTACATGAGTACTTTTAATTTCCTTTAAGAACTTTTGCATTCACAACTTGGCTAAATGGTATAAGAGGATTAGCTTTCAGCCTGTCTCAGCTTTCGACATGCCTTTCTCACTAAGCTTAACAGTTTCTAGCTTTTGATTTAAAGTGAAAGACACTTCCTTTCACTTGAACTCTTATAAGCCTTTGTAGGGTTATTAATTGGCCTAATTTCAATATTTTGTGTCTCAGGGAAGAGGGGAACCCAAGGAGAGGAAAGGGAGAGAGACAGAAGAATGGCTAGTTGGTGGAACAGTCAGAACACACACATTTATTGACTAAGTTTGCTGTCTTATATGGGTGTGGTTCATGGTGCCCTAAAATAATTGCAATAGTAACATCAAAGATCAGTAACCATAGATAACCCTAAAAGATATAATAATAATGAAAAGTTTTGATATATTGTGAGAGTTATCAAAACTTGAAATAGTTCCATGAGGTAATCACATGCTGTTGGGAAAATGGCACTGATGGACTTGCTTGGAATAGAGTTGCTACAAACTTTCAACTCGTAAAAAATGCAATGTCTGGGAAGTATTATTACCAAAAGAGAAGCACAATAAAATGAGGTATGCCTGTATGCAATTTTGAGTCTTATGTTTGAATAAAATAATAATATCATTCTATGATTATTAACTAATATTAAAGTATGAAAAGCTGTATGCCGGTGACTGAAAACATGGATGTGCAAACCAACCTGTCTGAATTTGAATGCCAGCCAAGCATTTTAATAATTCTGCAATATTTCATTAATTGCGCCTCATAGCCCTCTTCTGTGAAATGGGGATAGACACTGAAGTTCCTTCATAGGACCATTGTGCGTATCAAATAAAAGGTCTTGGTAGTTTTATTTATTACAAAAAACTATGCAAACATACAAAATTTTATGTGCAAAAGTACTATACAAATACTTGCTATTGTAACTGCTGTTGTGTATTGACCTTCTGACCTCAATAAAGGGGTTGTAGGAAAAAATACATACACGATTCTATATTAGGTTTTTTTATTAAGTATTTTGGAAATTATACATTAAGTGTAAATACAAAGAAGATGAGGGAGTCACTGCCTCTTTCTGAGTTGATCTTTAATACATACATTTAAAGGGCCTCAGTTTATATAAAGTAGCATTTTCTTTTAGATTATTAGTTTAAATTTAGTAAATGCTATGCATTTTCATATTCTGAGTTGAAATTGAAGTATTTCCAAAATTCCTAATGAACATTAAAAGAGATAACCACAGTTCTTTGGTTTACATGAGAACTCTAATTCATGAATATATTATGTTCTTAGTGTTGAAAAGTCCATTATACAATGGCAATGTTCTGCTAAGTGCAATCATTTGACTATAAAGAATAAAAGCCATAACATCACATGTGAAATCTTCCTGAAGATTCAATCAGAGATTTAAGTTCCAGAATTGGATTGTTTAATGTTTTTTTCTTATGACTTTTCTAAACTTTGAAATTTGAATAGGAAAAATGAAATAAATGAGAAGATACCTATATATACACATTTATATTTATTTCCAACAGTTTTTATTTTGAAATCAATGGAAACTTACTTCAGTCAGTAACACTTCAAGATCCATAAAATATTTTTAGCAAGTTGATATATCTTACTTATTGATATTTATGATTAAAATTTACAGTGTTTCCTGGTTCACTTTTGGAGGTCCCGTGTTTTCTACACTTACATTGAGCCTTAGAAGTCATGAATTCCTTAGAACCTGTAACTGTGGGGCTGATAAAATACAGTCATTGGAATGTAAGGAGATGAAGTAGTTTAAGGACTATATTACCTACTCTCAGGATTTATTTTTTCCATTTACAGAATATACAAACTTTTAATTTAAGTAAAATAAGTCAAGAAATTAATAACCTTTTGTAATCCTTGCCAAAAATGCTCTGACTAGGTGAAATTCTGCTATATTCTTTCTCATACTGTACGGTATTTTCACCTCTCTTTTCACCAACTTCCAACAGAAACATCCATTGAATAAACAACGGATTATAAACTGCTTGGGAGAATAACTAAAACACAAGGAAAGCACAACTGAGAATTTCAAATACATCTGTACTAACTAAAGATTCCAACAAACGGAACCATCGAAGGCACTGCAACACAGTTGGAAGCAGGCAAGGTTAATTTAATTTTGGAAGTATCTTACCCTATTTATAAGCCTCAGATTTCTCACCTCCACAATCGATAAGATAATCTCACTGGGATCTTTTTAGAGTTGAGTGGACTCAAGAAAAGAATATTCGATGGTCCTTAAAAGGTTACAAATTAGTAAAAGCTTTTGAAGTATACTCTGAATCATTGAATCTATCATTTATATGGAACAGTGAATGTCCATTGTAATTTTTCTTGTAAAGATTTTGAAAAAATCACACTCCACATCTTCTGCACAAGAGCTATTACTTTGTCAGTGAGCAGACCTGATTAATTACTTAAGAGCTCTATCTCAATTCTGCTTTTAATACAGAAGTCCAGTGAGATATAATTATTCCTAATTCAAATTGTTAAAAGAAATTGAAAGATAATCTTCTTAAAAAGATGTCAATGAGAAAAACATTAATAAATATTATGGAATAATTAAACAAAATAATAAATCCAATTTTATAAATACATAAAAAGCTACAAGTCACAAAATAAAAAAAATATTAAATCAAACATATTCTAAGCCAAATGGCAGCTTCAAAAATGTACTAAGAATTAACATCAATTGGAATTTACTCTCTGATGATAATAAAGTTAGATACCAATAACTAATAAAATATGTATATATGCATATGACTACATGAAAATCATCCATTTGCTACTGTCTCTAAGAAAGCCTCAAGCCCCACACCACTTTGCAAATAAGTTCTACCTAAAACTCAACAAATAATTCTTCTTCTAATCTAGGTTAAGCCTAAATGAAAAAATAAAAACTTTTTATATGTATACAAAGGATTTGAAAGTTCAAATTTAGAAAAGCAAATGTAAAATGGCTTCGGCTTATAAAACCAGAATTTATAATTATCTGTGAATAGTCAGAGATAAATCATAGAACTATTTTGATTACAAATCCAAAGTAATGTTACTGTTGGTTACAGAGTCACTTTCCTGTTCCCCTGATGAGTCCAGGTGTTAAATTGTACACATCCCCACTGCTATGCAAACTCTTTCATCTTCTTCTCCTCAGTGTTTCCATACCCCAGCTGCATCACACACATGAGGCACATCTTCCCTTTCATAGAGTGTGTCAGGATGATATCTCCTTTTGGCTTACATCAGCCACCTTCTGTTTACAAATACCATACCTACCGCCCCCAGTGTCTGAACTCTTCCAAGTCTTCTGCATCCACAGACAGCCTCCCTCAGCCCCAGTTCCAGCAGGACAGGCCTTCCTCTAAAGGAAAGCTGGGGCAGTGAGGCCACACCAGTCAGCATTCTGTCCTTCCTGCACCAATCCCAGCTGAGCTCCTACTTGTCTGGCACTTTCAAACTCAAGAAAGTATATTGTTCTCTCTCTCTCTCTCTCATTTCTTGCCAGTATTCTGCCTTTTCCTGACGTCTATGCCAACAAAATACCTGGTCATTCCTAGGTCTTGTCTTGCACAGCCCTTCATTGATAATTGAGTGAGTGCAATCACCACTGCAGTGCTGAAAAGCTCTTGGTCTTTTACCCTCTAAATCTGTATCTACTGCAATGAAACTGAGTCTCTTCTGGTAACCAGGAATCTTATATCAGAGACTCCTCTCCTGACACCCTCAGTCTCCTAATTGATCTACTCAATAAAAATCTGTTATCCTTAAATGTCTACTGCTCTGCAAACTCTTGTAAGAACACAACACAAAACTCCTGAGAGCTCTGTCTTTTCTTCTGCTTTTAATATGCCTATGCTCCATCACAGGGAGCCAAGGAGGCACTTGCTGGCCTTTGGGATGCCTCTTGGTATCCAGCACCTACTAGGTTAAAGTATGTTATCCATAACTAGTTATATTTTATGACCTCCATGCAGTACATGTTGCAGCACTGCTCAATTTGCAAACAGTGAAATTTTTCAGGAATCTACATTCTCTTGAATTTGATCTTAAGTGCTGTACTCCAGCCTGGGCGACAGAGCGAGTCTCCATCTCAAAACAACGACAACAACAAAAACAAAGTTCTACTTTTAGTATGTCCACATTAAATGCTTGATAAAGGGTTACTTAGAGAAAACATGGCCGATTTCTTTAAGAAAGGAACCATGCTTTCTTCTCCAGCACAGCCAGTGGGTGGAAGGCCTGCTTCCGTACTCCTTTCCATTCTTTCAAGAAAAACTTTTATGAGTCTACTCATAAAAGTTTTTATAATGTATTTTTTGTCCTCTTAAACTGTCTTTACCAGGACAAAAAATATCCTTACAACAGAACAAAAACTACATTATACTAACATTTTACTTCAGAACTTAGTTAAAAGCCTTAAATAAGCTATTAAATAGTTCTAGATCCTTGAGGAATCGCCATACTGTTTTCCATAATGGTTGAACTAGTTTACAATCCCACCAACAGTGTAAAAGTGTTCCTATTTCTCCACATCCTCTCCAGCACCTGTTGTTTCCTGACTTTTTAATGATTGCCATTCTAACTGGTGTGAGATGGTATCTCATTGTGGTTTTGATTTGCATTTCTCTGATGG
>NW_016812932.1:0-1668 GCF_001698545.2 Rhinopithecus bieti | reverse complement strand
TTACAAAAAAAAAATTTGATGAACTTTAGTATTTTCAAGAAAATACAAAACAATTTAGAAAACTAGTATATAGTAGTTTCCTTAACTTGGTGGAATCATTCATTTTTTAAATCCATAGCAAATATTATATTTAATGGGGAAACTTCAAAGTGTGTATTTTTAATCCTCAGGACCCAAGCAAGGATGTAGGTTATCCTGGGACCTGCACAATTACGATCCAAATCAAATACCAAAATAAATTAATAACTAGTATAAAGCTGAGAAGTATAGAGATAATTTTTAACTTATTATTTAAATATGACATGATCATCTCCATAGAAAATACAAATGAGTGCAGAGAAAAGGTGCTGTAACTATTTAATAACGTTCAATAAGTTTGTCAGATATAAGATCAACATGCAAAAATCAATATGATTTTATTTGGCAATAATAAAGTAAAAAAAAAAAGGGACATTAGGTATCATACCTAATAGCAACAAAACAAAAAGAATCTGTACAGAAATCAACCCAGCAAAGAATGAATGGACATTAATGGAGAAAAATCTTAAAAACCTATAAAGGGATATAACGGAAGGCCTCAATAGGAGATAGACATGTGTGTGAATGGTATGACTTAACCTCATAAATATACCAGTCCTTACAACATAATCCATATATTTAATGTAATTCAAATGAATATATTGAAAGAATTGTAACAACTGATTCTGAAATTTATGTGAAGGAATAAAAAAAATTCTGAGTAACTAAAACAGTTTTGCAAGAGATGATCAAAACGGGAGGACTCGCCCTACCAGATATTAAGCAAGTTCTAGTAATGATGTAGTAATGATAGAAAAACATAAAGTATGTCCATGGAACAGAAAAGAAAGCACAGAAACAGATTTCATGTAGGATAGTGTGGTAGCATAAATGTTCAGAAAAAGGATGGATTATTTAGCAAATGGTGTTTGAAACTTAGCTTATTACATAAAGAAACGGAAAATGTCCTTCAAAGAGATTAAAGATTGTAACATGAATTGTAAAACTGTGAGACAAACAAAATATAGAATAGAAAATAAAAGGCCGGGCGCGGTGGCATATGCCTGTAATCCCAGCACTTTGGGAGGCTGAGGGGGCAGATCATGAGGTCAAGAGATGAAGACTATCCTGGTCAACATGGTGAAACTCCATCTCTACTAAAAACACAAAAATTAGCCGGGCATGGTGGCATGCACCTGTAGTCCCAGCTACTCGGGAGGCTGAGGCAGGAGAATCGCTTGAATCTGAGAGGCGGAGGTTGCAGTGAGCCGAGATCATGTCACTGCACTGCAGCCTGGTGAGAGAGCAAGACAAGAAAGAAAGAAAGAAAAAGAAGGAAGGAAGGAAGGAAGGAAGGAAGGAAGGAAGGAAGGAAGGAAGGAAGGAGAGAGAGAAAGAGAAAGAGAGAAAGAGAGAAAGAAAGAAAGAGAGAGAAAGAAAGAGAGAGAGAAAGAGAGAAAGAAATAGAAGGAAGGAAGGAGAAAAAAAGAAAGAAAGAAAGAAAGAAAGAAAGAAGAAAGAAAGAAGGAAGGAAGGAGAGAGAGAAAGAGAAAGAGAGAAAGAAAGAGAGAGAAAGAAAGAGAGAGAAAGAAAGAGAGAGAGAAAGAGAGAAAGAAATAGAAGGAAGGAAGGAGAAAGAAAGAAAGAAGG
>NW_016812931.1:0-2575 GCF_001698545.2 Rhinopithecus bieti | reverse complement strand
CTTAGAGTTGTGTTATATTAAATTAAATTACCTCAAATTTTTTCACTGGGAATTTGGGTTATACTGAGTTAAAATAGTAGTAAAGTAAAAAATGTTTTGATGAAGTTCATAAAACACAAGGATGTGATTTTTGCTAAAAGAAACGTGTTTTTTTCCTACTTTAGAGGCTATTTGTCACTTTAAAATAGAGAAAAAAATTTATATAAGTATAACTAAATGGATAAAGAGAAAAATTAAAAGGTGGGGAATAAGAAACTCTGACTCTTGGATAACCACATGGTCACACATCTTAAGGAGCTGCAGCTGGGCTGCATTCAATTAAAAAAGAGTAAAATTTACCAATGGAATTTAGAGATGGATCCCATACTCCCAGAGAGTTAGTTCACTCAATACAAAAGGAAATGAAAACTAATAAAAAAAAAAAAAAAGTAGCAAAACATTCAATCTCTTGTTTATTGTTATATGTAATAGCTAAAATGAAAATAAAAGAGTGCTGGGTTGGGCCCTAAGACCAGAGGAAGCTCAGATGAGGGTCTGTCTCAGCTCAGGCCACTAGCTTCAAAACTACCCACAGAAGGAAAAATTAAGCTGGGGTAACAAAAGTTACTTCTGAGACCTGTAGTTACCAAAAAGATAGTCAATGTGTGAAAAGGGCAAAAACCGAGTAACTATTAAAACCAGAATGTATAATACAAAGGAATTGTTTCATTTTATAGATTGGTATCCTCAGCTTCCTGAGAAACTTTTACTATAATGGACTGTAAAAATACTACTTTATGGACACTATCTTTAGTTTAAAATGCAACAGACTAAAAGAGCATGTTTGGATTGATGCATGACCCACAGCTCACTATAAACAATTGCTGATGAGTATATGTGATTCAGGTGCTCAGGAGGTTATTCTTAAGAGAATGACCAGCCTAGTGGATGGAATAAACACCACCATAATTTCTGTTTACCCTGAGAAAGGGAATTCCCAAATCTCTGATTCATATGCAAGCCATGTGGGACTGGCTTTATGATGAATGGGATATTCTCCCACTTCATATGCCTATTACCCAGGTCATCATAAATGCTGGGGTTGAGAGGGCCCGCTTCTACATGGGCACCCTGGGTGACATTACTACTACAGAATCAAACAACTGTTTGAGAAGCCTTATCAAATTCTTACAGACACTAATAAAACATTATGGTAATTAACAAAACTAAACAAAAAAGGAGACAGGCGAAGGGAGTCAAAGGACTCGTCCCAGAAGGGTGGTGGAAATCTTTAGATGATTATTAAGAAATGAAATTAATTAAAAAAATTGATGAGGTTAATAACCGTCAAAGGTTGGGTGGACCAGTGGGAACCCCTGCTGGTCCCCCAACATTTATGGGCCCTCAAACTAGTTTTCTGCATTTGCCCTGGATTGAAGAAATTAAAAGAAAAAAATCAAAAGGCAAAGGTTATAATGAGAAAGCTGACATTGCCTGGAACAATGTTGAGGCAAATTAGGACAGATATAGATTGCAAAAAAGGGCCTGAGTTCCTTGGCTCAACTCCCTGTTAGGAGCCCAAATCGTTTTGCACCAAAAAAGGTAAAATGATCTGGTAGTAGAGAAGAAAAGTTCCTGGGACCAGAAAGTAAAAATGTAAAGGTTGAGAGGATTATGAAATTACGAAATTTGAGATGCTTAAACAGCCTTTATGTAAACTGGTTGTGACTCCTTTACCTAAATATCTTATGAAAATGGGTAATGCATCTGATTAGGGGATGTTTCCCCTATCTAGTACTATAAAACTAAAGGCATGTGAAGCTGTGCTTTAAAAGTATGTTAATTGACATGCTAAATGGGAACTAGTAAGCTTATCTGACCCCACAGAACATAGTGTAGAAACTGGAGCTATAGTTGGAACAAATCCTCCACTTAACAGCTCTTTGTGGAACATTTATTGGGGATTATGGCAAACAAAACAAAACAAACTGATGAGCACTTCCAGTGACAACTGTCAGGCCTCTGAGCCAAAGCAAAGCCATCATATCTCCTGTGACCTGCACATACACATCCAGATGGCCAGTTCCTGCCTTAAGTGATGACATTCCAGCACAAAAGAAGTGAAAATGGCCTATTCCTGCCTTAACTGATGACATTACCTTCTGAAATTCCTTTTCCTGGCTCATCTTGGCTCAAAAACTCCCCCACTGAGCACCTTGTGACTCCCCACCCTTGCCCGTCAGAGAACAACCCCCTTTGACTGTAATTTTCCTTTACCTACCTAAATCTTACAAAACGGCCCCACCCTTATCTCCCTTTGCTGACTCTCTTTTAAGACTTAGCCCGCCTGCACCCAGGTGAAATAAACAGCCTTGTTGCTCACACAAAGCCTGTTTGGTGGTCTCTTCACACGGACATGCATGAAATTTGGTGCTGTGACTTGGATATACATTCATATTCCTTTTCTTGGCCTCCTGACCTCACTTTCTACATGGAAGGCCCCTAATTGCATCTCTCTATTTTAGGATTAAAACTAAGTAGGTTTTATCTACCCAAACTACAGCAGTATCTTTTATTTTTTATTTTATTTATTTTA
>NW_016812930.1:0-1578 GCF_001698545.2 Rhinopithecus bieti | reverse complement strand
GGGATTACAGGCTTGAGCCACCGCGCCCGGCCACTAATTCAGACTTTTATTCAGACTTCCACTTAATACGTCTATTTTGTTTAAAAAATTTTTTGAATAGACACAAGTGTCACGCCATGTTCCTCAGGCTGGTTTTAAACACCAAGCCTCAAGGGATCCTCCTGTCTCAGCCTCCCAAAGTGCTGGGATTATGGGCATGAGTCACCATGCCCTGGGCATTTTTAATCACTACATTTATGCGTTGTGACTAGTTACAGCTCTGGACTCAAGAGAATGCCCAGCTAAGTCAAACAAAATGTGTCTGCTTGGTAAAAAGGAATCTAAAATAAAAATATACATATAAAGAAAATGTGGTCAGGCTCGCTGGCTCAGCCTTGTAATCCTAAAGAGGCCGAGGAAGGAGGATCACTTGAAGCTAGGAGTTCGAGACCAGCCTGGCCAACATGGCAATATCCCGTCTCTGCTAAAAACACAAAAATTAGCCGGGCATGGTGGTGGGCGCCTGTAATCCTAGCTACTCGGGAGGCTGAGGCATGAGAATCGGTTGAACCCGGCAGGAGGAGGCTGCAGTGAGCCAAGATCCTACCACTGTACTCCAGCCTGGGCAACGAAGCAAGACTTTGTCTCAAAAAAAAAAAAAAAAAAAAAAAAAAAAATAAAAAGGAAATGTGTCTGCATTCTTTTATGTTTTCTGGCTAAAAACTATTTTTTAAAAAAACAAATTAGAAACCCACGATTACCTTGTTTCTTTTTTAAGATTTTTAGTTAATACGGCTTGTGTTGAGACATGCTCAACTGAAATAAAATAGGGGCAAAAACACCTCTGAAGAGTAGCATATTTGCTTGGTACTCTGAAAAAAACAAAACGCTAGAAACATGTTTTTCATCTAATCTCCACTTGGAAAATACTACCTATACACAGACACAATGCAGATTTTTTTCTTTTTCTTTTTTTTCTAAATAGCGATAGAGTTTCACTGTTTCCCAGTCTAGTCTCAAATTTATAGGCTCAACAGATCCTCCCTCCGTAGTCTCTAAAAGTATTGGGATTACAGGCCTGAGCCACTGCGCCCAGCCCACAGTCAAGATTTAGTCAGCAGTAATAAATACCTACGCAGGGAGAGGATGTGTGCTTGTCATCTGCCTTCTGGAAAATTAAATACAGGCACAAAGGATTCTTCAGCTACATGTCTGATCTTGCCCTCCACAATACCCGTCTACAAGGATGCTTACAGGGACGTGTTAATCCCCACGTAATGGGGGTTGCCTATTGAAATAACCTCCTAGTGAGGATTTTTTTGGGGGAAAATGTTCTCGTTTGGCAATTTCAACTTACTGATTCTTTTGCAAAGTTAACTTGTTTCTGGGCAAACTTTAAAAATAAACTTCTAAGGTAGCATTCAGCTAGCAGCACATCCTAAATTGTGTCTAGATTTAATTTACACAATATGTGCTTTGTTTTTCTCCTAATTTGCAACAGAAAATAGTAAGCAGCTGGTAGTTTCAGAAATCACCCTCTTGCTGAGTCTTAAAATTTTTTCATTCCAGGGAAACGTGAAGATTGTGGGACGCTATTTA
>NW_016812929.1:0-1551 GCF_001698545.2 Rhinopithecus bieti | reverse complement strand
AAAAAAAAAAAAAAAAAAAAAAAAAAAAACCTTGTAGTTCACTGTGACATATTTCACTTTATAATTGGGAATGTTTACATTTAAAAAATTGTAAACTCAAGAGGATAGAGCATGGCCTCATTTGTTTTTGCCTCCCATCTATGCCCAGTAGGGGTTTGTTGACTGTGTAGGAGTTAAGGGGGCAGTACCATACCTTTACCTTGGTCATGGTAGAAGTTACAGGATTCTGATCATGTTCTCCATATAAAAATCTCCACCACATATCTGCAACCCCTCTCTCCTATTCATCAGGCATTACTTCCCCAACTCCCTGTATCAGGGCATTTGGAATCTTCAAATGTGTTGTTTCACATGTATTCACCCACATTTGCCATATTTTAGTGGAGCAGACACCAAGATTTAGGGTAAGGGTTGAAACTTACAGCTTGTATAAGATAAATGTAATAGAACAATTCATAAGTTCCAGACAAGATAAAGGAAAATCAGCTTTGCCAAGGATTGATTGATAAAGCAAGTAAGAGAGGAGATCAGTTAGAGAGACATAGAAACAGAAAAATCCTAAGACATAGAGATGCAAAGACAGAAATGGAGACACATTCATGTGCGTGCATGTGCACATGGACACACACGCGCACACACACACACACCAGCATTCTGTGCCAGAGCTGAATCTTCATGAGCATTTTCCTTGACTTAGCCTCTTCATGTTTACTTTTTACCCTAGCCTTTAAAAATTGAGATATCTGACTTAAGCTCTTTTGCAGTAATGTTTTAAAACCTATTTATTTAAAAAGTAAAGACCTGCAAAACACTGAGAGATCCTCATAGACAGTAATCATATCTGTCACATATAAAGCACTTACTTATATTTATTATTATAAGTGTTATCTATAATAAATGTTTTATATTCTAAATTTTTCATAAGTTTATAGACAGTGTACAGGAGGAAAACATCTAGAAAGAGTCTGGTCACTTCTGTGTCAAATAAGCAACCACCAGCTGCCAGATAAACTGCTTTTTATTCTTTTAGGCTCCCTCCAACTCCAGCTATTTCCTCTGACCCTTTTTTTTTAATTTTTTTTTTTTTTTAAATGATGGAAGTGAGGGTAGGAGGAGGCCAGATCAAAAAAGGAAAACGTTCTTTTCATGATATAGACTTACAAGCAATGTCTTTTTATAAAACTGTTTATTTAAGGATAAAAGGGTTCATGGACATCTATGAAATGTAAATCTTGCATAAACGAATCAACAATGACATGTGGCTGCCCTGGCCAGGGGTATCATCATATGTAATGGAAAAATAAATCCTATTGTTTGGAAACAGGTCTTTATATGTGATTTTAAAGATTTATCAAGTACTTATTCATAGGAAGGAAATGCTAGAAATCATTCTAGAAATTTTATTTTAATCAAATTTATAATTGATCAATTTTTGTCATATTAAAACACAAATATTTTATTGGAAAAAAAGAACATGTGACCAAATACACAAACAGCAGTAAATCCTGTAATGCAAACAATAATAAAACTATTACTACATATTTAATCTTT
>NW_016812928.1:0-926 GCF_001698545.2 Rhinopithecus bieti | reverse complement strand
TCCTCAGTTCACAACGTGAAAGATGCTTTCTGATAAACTTCTTTGTGATTTCTGAATTCCTCTTACAGAGTTACAGCTGAGCTCTCCGGAAGCAGTTTGCTAACCCTCTTTTCGTGGAATCTGCAAAGTGAGATTTCGGAGCCCATGGCCCATTGTGAAAAATGAAATGTCCTCAGATATTAACTAGAGAGAGGCGTGCTGAGACATTGCTTTCTGATGTGTCACTTCATCACATATAGTTCCACCCTTCCCTCCCTGGTTCAGTTAGCTAACTCTGTTATCCTGTGTTCTGCAATGTGATATTTGGGAGCTCATTGAGGGCTATGGTGTAAAAGGATATGTCCTCAGATCAAAAACGGAAAGAAGCCTTTTGAGAAACTGCATTTCCATGTGTGAATGCAACTCACGGAGTTACACGTTTCTCTTCATTGTTCAGTTTGCTAACACAGTTTTCAAGAAATCTACAGTGGGATACTTCTGAACGAAATGAAGTTTGCGGAGACAAAGGAAATATACTCAGATGAAAAGTAGAAAGAAGCTTTCATAGAAACTTCTTAGTGATGTGTGAATTCATCTCACTGTGTTACACTTATGTTTCATGCAGCAGTCCATTATTACTGTTTTTGAGGAACCTAGGAAGGACTTCTTTGAATCGCATTGAGGCCTTCGCTGATAAAGGAAATTTATCAGTTCAAAACGTGAAAGAAGCTTTCTGAGAAACTTCTTTGTGTTCTGTGAATTCCTGTCACAGAGTTACAGCTGAGTTCTCCTAAGCAGTGTGCTAACACTCTTTTCGTGGAATCTGGAAAGTGAGATTTGGGAGCCCATAGGGGCCCGTGGAGAAAAAGGGAATATCCTCAGATAATAACTAGAGAGAAGCTTACTGGGAGACTGCTTTCGGATGTGTGAGTTCATCACACAGAGTT
>NW_016812927.1:0-925 GCF_001698545.2 Rhinopithecus bieti | reverse complement strand
CGGGCCCCCCGCGTGCACCTGTGCGTGGCGCGCCAGGTCGGCCAGGCGCTTGAACTCCCGCTGGCAGCGCACGCACTGGAAAGGGCGCGCTCCTGAGTGGGTCACCCCGTGCTGCCGCAGGTGCGCCCGGCGCCTGAAACCTTTGCCGCACTCAGGGCACCAGAAGCGGGGCTCCCCGGCTGGGGGCCGGGCTGGGGCGGCGTCGCCTCCGTTCTGCCCGCCTTCTCCCCCTTCCGTGGCACCCCGCACTCCGCCCCCTCGCCCCCCTCCGGCCCCTTGGCTGAGTTCCGTGCACCTGAGGCCTTGTCGTCCTTCTTGCCCGCCGCGGGCAGCGGGGCCAGCAGGCTGAGCGGGCCGTGGACGCGGCGGTGCTGGCGGAGGTAGGAGGCGAGGCGGAAGGCCAGGCCGCAGTCTGGGCACACGAAAGGGCGGTCGGTGGAGTGGACCAGCCGGTGGCGCGACAGGGACCAGGGCCTGGCGAAGGCCTTGAGGCAGATGGAGCACTGGTGTCGCTTGGGGCGTGGCGGAGGCCCCCCTTCACCCTCCTGTTCGCCCTCGGGGCGCAGACACGGGTGCGCCTTGAGCTCGCCCTTGGTGGCGAAGGCTTCGCGGCAGCGCAGGCACAGCAGCGTCCAGTCCGCCTGGAGCAGGACCTGTTTCTCCTCCTGCCGCCCGGCCGCCAGCGCCAGCTCGGCCCTCAGCTCTGCTGCCCCGGCCTCGGCCTCCTCCGACTCCGACTCCCGGGGCTCCCCGGCGCTGGTGGGCGCTGCCAGCGTGGCCGGCTCCCCTGCAGGCCACGTCTCAGGCCATGCCGCAGCTGCCTCCTCCTCCGTGGCCCCCGCTGCAGCCGTGGTGGGCTGCTCCGAGCCCTGGTCCTGCGGGCCCCAGCTGGGCTCGGCCGTCTCCTTGGCCACCCTCTCGATGG
>NW_016812926.1:0-2645 GCF_001698545.2 Rhinopithecus bieti | reverse complement strand
AAAGAATATATTCAAACAAATCTCAGACATCATAGCATTTCAATTCAACTTAAATACTTCAGTATTAGCCAGGCACGGTGGCTCACGCCTGTAATCCCAGCACTTTGGGAGGCTGAGGTGGGTGGATCACTAGGTCAAGAGATTGAGACCATCCTGGCCAACATGGTGAAACCCTGTCTCTACTAAAAACACAAAAATTACCTGGGCATGGTGGTGCATGCCTGTAGTCCCAGCTACTCATGAGGCTGAGGCAGGAGAATCGCCTGAACCTAGGAGGTGGAGGTTGCAGTGAGCTGAGATCACGCCACTGCACTCCAGCCTGGCGACACAGTGAGACTCCATCTCAAAGATGCGGTGACTCAAACCTATAATCCCAGCACTTTGGGAGGTCAAGGTGGGCAGATCACCTGAGGTCAGAAGTTCGAGACCAGCCTGGCCAACATCACAAAAACCCACCTCTACAAAAATACAAAAATTAGCCTGGCATGGTGGCGTGTGCCTGTAATTCCAGTGTGGTGGCGAGATCTCAGCTCACTGCAACCTCTGCCTCCTGGGTTCAAGCGAGTCTCCTGCCTCAGCCTCCCGAGTAGCTGGGACAGGTATATACCACCACACCTGGCTAATTTTTGCATTTTCTGTAGAGACAGGGTTTCACCATTTTCCCAAGGCTGGTCTTGAATTCCTGGGCTCAAGCGATCTTCCCACCTCAGCCTCCCAAAGTGCTGGGATTACAGGTGTGCACCACCATGCCTGGCGGATTCTTTTTATTCTAGTTGTAACGTTATTTTCCTTCTTTTTAAAACCAACTTTAATTACATACAACAAAACACACTTTAATTTTCTTTTTTTATCTTTTTTTTTTTTTTTTTTGAGATGGAGTCTCACACTATCACCCAGGTTGTAGTGCAGTGGCGCAATCTCAGTTCACTGAAACCTCCACCTCCCAGGTTCATGCAATTCTCCTGCCTCAGTCTCCCAGGTAGCTAGAATTACAGGTACACACCACCACACCCGGCTAATTTTTTGTATTTTTAGTTGAGACAGGGTTTCACTGTGTTGACCAGACTGGTCTCGAACTCCCGATCTCGTGATCCACCCACCTCAGGCTCCCAAAGGGCTAGGATTACAGGCATGAGCCACCACGCCCAGCCCACTTTAATTTTCATACAATAAAGCACATTCATTTTAAGTGCATCATTCAGTTAGTTTTGACAAATATACATACTCACGTAATTACTACCATAATCAAAACATGAAATACTCCCATCACCTGTAAAAGTTCCTTCCACTGGTCAGGCGCAGTGGCTCACGCCTGTAATCCCAACACTTCAGGAGGCAGAGGGGGTGGATCACGAGGTCAGGAGATGGAGACCATCCTGGCTAACATGGTGAAACCTCATCTCTACTAAAAATACAAAAAATTAGCCAGGCGTGGTGGCACGTGCCTGTGGTTCCAGCTACTCAGGAGGCTGAGGCAGAAGAATCGCTTGAACCCAGGAGACAGAGGTTGCAATGAGCCGAGATTGCGCCACTGATTCCAGCCTGGGCAACAGAATGAGACTCCATCTCAAAAAAAAAAAAAAAAAAAAAAGTTCCTTCCACAATCCATCCCCAACCTCAGCCCCAGACAACCACTGATCTGTTTGCTGTCATTATAGATTAATTTTGCCTGTTCTAGAATGTTCCACACAAATGAAATATGCAGTATGGATCTGCTTTTTTTCACTTTTCATGTTTTGAGATTCATCATATTATTGTATGTCAGATAAAGATGATTTTACCTAACCACAGTACCATTACGTAAAACGTAATTACACCTAAAAACTAGCAATAAATTTTTTTGGAAATGTACTAAAATTTAATTATCCGTAAAAGCTTTCTTTCTTTCTTTTTTTTTTTTTCCCAGATGGGCTCTCGCTCTGTTGCCCAGGCTGGAGTGCAGTGGCACAATCTCGGTTCACTACAGCCTCCACTTCCTGGGTTCAAGCAATTCTCATGCCTCAGCCTCCCAAGTAGCAGGGACTATAGGAGTGCACCACCCCCCCTGGCTTTTTTTTTTTTTTTTTTTCCGAGATGGAGTCTCGCTCTATCGCACAGTCTGGAGTACAATGATATGATCTTGGCTAACTGCAACCTCCACCTTCTGGGTTCAAACAATTCTCCTGCCTCAGCCTCGTGAGTAGCTGGGATTACAGGTGTGCACCACCACACCCAGCTAATTTTTTGTATTTTTAGTAGAGACGGGGTTTCACCATGTTGGCCAGGCTGGTCTTGAACTCCTGACCTCGTGATCCGCCTGCCTCGGCCTCCCAAAGTGCTGGGATTACAGGCATGGGCAACCGTGCCCGGCCAATTTTTGTATTTTTAGTAGAGATGCAGTTTCGCCATGTTGGCCAGGCTGGTCTCGAACTCCTGGCCTCAAGTGATCTACCTGCCTCAGCCTCCCAAAGTGCTGGGATTACAGGCGTGAGCCACTGCACCCAGCCCAGAGATATAATTTAACAGTAAAACAGAATAAGCTATGTTAGAGTTGGTTTAGTGCAAGCTTGTGCAACCCCAGGATGGCCCAGGATGGCTTTGAATGCAGACCAACACAAATTTGTAAACTTAAAACATTATGAGATTTTTTTGTGATTTTTTTTTTT
>NW_016812925.1:0-1001 GCF_001698545.2 Rhinopithecus bieti | reverse complement strand
CTCCCCCCTCCCTCCCCTGCCCCTTCCCCTTCCCTTGAGGCTCCCTCCACTACCCACTCCCCCACTCCTTCCTCCTACCCTTCTCTCCCCTCTCAATCCCCCGCTTCCCATTGTGCCTCGGGCTCCCCGTCCAATGAGACAAGCACCTGGGCCAGGTGCCCCTTGTCCTCACCTCCCCACTCCCCTTGCTTACCCCCCCAACCCCACACTTCTTACCTAATCTCCTTCTCCTCCAGAATGAGCATATTCTCTGACAGCAGCTCGCAGGCGAAGCCCACGTTAACAGCGGTCTCTGCGAACCAGAACCAGACCTGCTCAGCGCCTCTGCGACCCGCCCTGCCCTGGCGGCCTGGGGGCCACGCCCACTCTTCCCGGTGGACCCTGGCCCGACCAGTGGCAGCCGCACGCCCCACCCCCTGGCCATGGTGATTGGTTCAGAGAAGGGCTCGTAACCCAGGCTCGCCAATGAGAGCCAGCCCTGAGATTTTGACTGCAGTTCTGGCTGGAACTGGGCTGCCCAGAGATGTATGTGTCTGAGGCCAGAATCATCAGGCACATGTGCCTAGGATCCACGGTGCCTTCAGGAACCCACAAAATGTCTTAATACCATTTATTTATTTATTTATTTATTTATTTTGAAACAGAGTCTCCCTCAGTCGCCCGGGCTGGAGTGCAGTGGCGCGATCTCAGCTCACTGCAAGCTCCGCCTCCCGGGTTCACGCCATTCTCCTGCCTCAGCCTCCCGAGTAGCTGGGACTACAGGCGTCCGCCAGTACGCCCGGCTAATTTTTTTTGTATTTTTAGTAGAGACGGGGTTTCACCGTGTTAGCCAGGATGGTCTCCATCTCCTGACCTCGTGATCCGCCTGTCTCGGCCTCCCAAAGTGCTGGGATTACAGGCTTGAGCCACCGCGCCCGGCCTTAATATCTTTTTAAATCAGAAGGGAAATAATTGAATATTTTTCCCTGGGCTGGCTCCTGGCCAACAGAGGGCACCCTGAA
>NW_016812924.1:0-621 GCF_001698545.2 Rhinopithecus bieti | reverse complement strand
TTGAGATGGAATCTCGCTGTGTTGCCCAGGCTGGAGTGCAGTGGCGCAATCTCGGCTCACTGCAACCTCTGACTTCCGGTTTCAAGCGATTCCCCTGCCTCAGCCTCCCTACAGGTGCCTGACACCACACCCAGCTAATTTTTGTATTTTTAGTACAGACGAGGTTTCACCATATTATCCTGGCTGGTCTCGAACTCCTGACCTTGTGATCCACCTGCCTCAGCCTCCCAAAGTGCTGGGATTACAGGCATGAGCCACGGGGCCCGGCCATAAGCCACTTTCATACCTGCTTACTGATGTATGGACTCCAGAGTAATGTGGCCTATATCAATTTTCCAGGATTATTCTTTTGTTGTTGTTGTTTTTCTCCCTTCTTCCCCCTATTTTCTCTTCACAGGACATGAGACTTTACAACCTGCTAAAAATGAGCTTCCCTAATAACTTGGGACTTACCTATCTAGGAATAAACCATCCCAATCATGAAAGATCAGATGAAACCTAATACCAGAGACTCATTTTCTTCTAAAATGCTTCTCCAAAAGATTTTTGAAAACAGAAGGGGGGAAATGTGAAAGGAAAAGAAGTTGTGGATCCCCCAAATCACTAAGCTAAAGGGAAAAG
>NW_016812923.1:0-436 GCF_001698545.2 Rhinopithecus bieti | reverse complement strand
CACACACACACACACACACATACACACACACACACACACACACACACACACAGATACACACACACACACAGACACACACACACACATACACACACACACACACAGATACACACACACACGGATACACACACACACACACAGATACACACACACACAGATACACACACACACACACACACACACACACACACAGATACACACACACACACAGATACACACACACACACACACACACACACACACACACACACACACACACACACACACACACACACACACACACACACACACACACACACACACAGATACACACACACACACACAGACACACACACACACACAGATACACACACACACACATACACACACACACACACACACAGACACACACACACACGGATACACACACACACACACAGATACACACACACACACA
>NW_016812922.1:18293-21460 GCF_001698545.2 Rhinopithecus bieti | reverse complement strand
TGGATCCTCAGGAACAAGTTTGCTAACACTCTTTTCGTGGAATCTGCAAAGTTATATTTGGGAGCCAATTTGGTTCCTTGGTGAAGAGGGAAATATCCTCAGATAATAACTAGAGAGAAGCTTTCTGAGATTTGCTTTCTGATGTGTGACTTCATCACACAGGTCCACCCTTCCCTTCTTGGAATACTTTGCTAACACTGTTGTTGTGGATTCTGCAAAGTGATATTTGGGAGCTCCTTGAGGGCTATGGTGAAATTGTAAATATCCTCAGATGAAAACGGGAAAGAAGGCTTCCAAGAAACTGCATTGTGATGCGTGAATGCAACTCACAGAGTTACACGTTTGTAAAATTGTAAAAGTTTCTTAGAGACTTCTTGGTGATGTGTGAATTCATCTCACAGAGTTACACTTACGTTTCATGGAGCAGTCCATTAACACGGTCTTTGCGGAAGCTCAGATTTGTCTGAGGATATTTCCTTATTCACCATGGTGTTCAACGAGATCCAAGATATCACTTCTGAGATTCCACAAAGTCAGTTCTAGCAAACTCCTCCATGAAAGAGTGGTGTAACACATTGAAATGAATTCATACATCACAAAGCAGTTTCTCAGAAAGCTTCATTCTGGTTTCTCTCGGAAGATATTTCCTTTGTCCTTGTACTCTTAAAACCCTTCCGAAATATCAGTTCTCAGAATCCACAAACACAATGCTAGCAAAATGCTGCATGAAATAGTGGTGTAATTCTGTGAGATGAAGTCACATATCATAAAGCAATTTCTCAGAAACCTTCTTTCACGTTTTTTTCTGAGGATATTTCCTTTTTCTCTGTAAGCTGCATAGCGCTAGGAAGTATCCCACTGCAGATTTCAAGAAAACTGTGCTAGGAAACTGATCCCTGAAGAGAAAAGTGTAACTCTGTGAGTTGCATTCATATGTCACAATGCAGTTTCTCAGAACGCTTCTTTCCAGTTTTTATCTGAGGTTATTTCCTTTTCCACCATAGGCCTCAATGTGCTCCCAAATAACACTTTGCAGATTCCACGAAAACAGTGTTAGCAAACTGTTTCCTGAAGACTAAGGTGTATCTCTGTGAGATGGATTCACATATCACAAGGAAGTTTCTCACAATGCTTCATTCACGTTTCTAACTGAGGATATTTCCTTTGTCACTGTAAACTGCATAGCGCTAAGGAGTATCACATGGCAGAATTCACGAAAACTGTGTTAGCAAACTGATCTCTGAAGAGCAAAGTGTAACTCTGTGAGTTGCATTCACGCATCCCAATGCCGGTTCTCAGAACGCTTCTTTCTAGTTTTTCTCTGGGGATATTTCCTTTTTCAACACAGCCCTCAACGAGCCCCCAAATATCACTTTGCCGAATCCACGAAAACAGTGTGAGGAAACTGCTTTGTGAAGATAAAGATGTAACTCGGTGAGATGAATTCACATATCACAAAGAAGTTTCTCAGAAAGCTACTTTCTTGTTTTCATTTGAGGATATTTCCTTTGTCACTGTAAGCTGCATTGCACTGAGAAATATCCCAATGCAGATTTCAAGAAAACACTGTTCCAAACGGATCAATGAAAAGTAAAATGTAACTCTGTGCGTTGCATTCACATGTCACAATGCAGTTTCTCAGAACGCTTCTTTCCAGTTTTTATCTGAGGATATTTTCTTTCTCACCACAGCCCTCCATGAGCTTCCAAATGTCACTTTGCAAATTCCACAAGAACAGTCTTAGCCAACGGCTTCTTGAGGGGAAAGGTGGAACTCTGTGAGATGAATTCACAGATCACTAAGAAGTTTCTGAGAAAGCTTCTTTCTCCTTTTTAATCGGAGGATATTTCCTTTGGTCCTGTAGTCTTCAAAGGGAACCCAAAGATCAGTCCTCAGGTTCCTCAAAAACAGGGCTAGCAAATGGCTGCACGAAATACAGGTGTAACTGCATGAGTTGAATTCACACATCACAAAGCAGTTTCTCAGAAGGCTTCGTTCTTGGTTGAGCTAAGCTTATTTGTGGTCTCAGAGCGCCACCGTGTGTCTTATTGATGATTCTGCGAAAACACTGTTAGCAAGCTTCTCAATGAAAACAATAATGAGAGCCTGTGAGCTGAATTCTCCCACAACAAAGAAGTTTCTGAGAAGGCTTCTCTGCAGATTTGTCTGAGGATATTTCCTTATTCAGCATGGTGTTCAACGAGATCCAAGATATCACTTCTGAGATTCCACAAAGTCAGTGCTAGCAAACTCCTCCATGAAAGAGTGGTGTAACACTTTGAAATGAATTCACACATCACTAAGCAGTTTCTCAGAAATCTTCATTCCGGTTTTTCTCGGAAGATACTTCCTTTGTCTTTGCACTCTTCAAACCCTTCCGAAATATCAGTTCTCAGAAACCACAAACACAATGCTAGCAAACTGCTGCAAGAAGTAGTGGTGTAACTCCGTGAGATGAAGTCACATATCAGAAAGCAATTTCCCAGAAAGCTTCTTTCACGTTTTATTCTGAGGATATTTCCTTTGTCTCTGTAAGCTGCATAGCAATAGGAAGTATCCCACTGCAGATTTCAAGAAAACTGTGCTAGGAAACTGATCCCTGAAGAGAAAAGTGTAACTCTGTGAGTTGCATTTATGTGTCACAAAGCAGTTTCTCAGAACACTTCTTTCCAGTTTTTATCTGAGGATATTTCCTTTTCCACCATAGGCCTCAATGCGCTCCCAAATAACACTTTGCAGATTCCACGAAAACAGTGTTAGCAAACTGCTTCCTGAAGACTAAGGTGTATCTCTGTGAGATGGATTCACATATCACCAAGAAGTTTCTCACAAAGCTTCTTTCTCGTTTCTAGCTGAGTATATTTCCTTTGTCACTGTAAGCTGCATAACGCTAAGGAGTATCACATTGGAGAATTCAAGAACACTGTGTTAGCAAACTGATTTCTGAAGAGAAATGTGTAACTCTGTGAGTTGCAATCACACATCCCAATGCTGGTTCTCAGAAAACTTCTTTCTAGTTTTCATCTGAGGATATTTTCTTTTTCACCATAGCCCTCAATGAACTCCCAAATATCACTTTGCCGAATCCACGAAAACAGTGTGAGGAAACTGCTTCGTGAAGATAAAGATGTAACTCGGTGAGATGAATTCACATATCACAACAAAGT
>NW_016812922.1:0-18223 GCF_001698545.2 Rhinopithecus bieti | reverse complement strand
AAATTCCACAAGAACAGTGTTAGCGAACAGCATCTTGAGGGGAAAGGTGGAAATCTGTGAGATGAATTCACAGATCACTAAGAAGTTTCTCAGAAAGGTTCTTTCTCCTTTTTATTGGAGGATATTTCCTTTGACCCTATAGTCTTCAAAGGGATCCGAAAGATCAGTCCTCAGATTCCTTAAAAACAGGGCTAGCAAATGGCTCCAGGAAGCACAGGTGTAACTCCGTGAGTTGAATTCACACATCATAAAGCAGTTTCTCAGAAGGCTTCGTTCTTGTTTGAGCTAAGCTTATTTGTGGTCTCGGAGCGCCACCGTGTGTCTTATTGAGGATTCTGCGAAAACACTGTTAGCAAGCTTCTCAATGAAAACAATGATGAGAGCCTGTGAGCTGAATTCACCCACAACAAAGAAGTTTCTTAGAAGGCTTCTCTGCAGATTTGTCTGAGGATATTTCCTTATTCAGCATGGTGTTCAACGAGATCCAAGATATCACTTCTGAGACTCCACAAAGTCAGTGCTAGCAAACTCCTCCATGAAAGAGTGGTGTAACACTTTGAAATGAATTCACACATCACAAAGCAGTTTCTCAGAAAGCTTCATTCTGGTTTTTCTTGGAAGATATTTCCTTTGTCCTTGTACTCTTCAAACCCATCCGAAATATCAGTTCTCAGAATCCACAAACACAATGCTAGCAAACTGTTGCAGGGAATAGTGGTGTAACTCTGTGAGATGAAGTCACATATCAGAAAGCAATTCCTCAGAAACTTCTTTCACGTTTTTTTCTGATGATATTTCCTTTGTCACTGTAAGCTGCATAGCACTAGGAAGTATCCCACTGCAGATTTCAAGAAAATTGTTTTAGCAAACTGATCCCTGAAAATTGTAACTCTGGGAGATAAATGCACACATCACAAAGCACTTTCTCAGAAAGCTTCTTTCTATTTTTTACCTGAGGATATTGCCTTTTTAACCATAGACCTCAATACTGTTGCGTTTATCCCTTTGCAGATTCCATGAAAACAGTGTTAGCAAACTGTTCCATGAAAAGAAATGTGTAAATCTGTGAGATGAATTTACACATCACAAAGAGCTTTCACAGAAAGCTTCTTTGTACTTTTTGTCTGAGGGTATTTCTTTTGTCACCGTAGGCTTCAATGGGGTCCAAAATATCTGTTCTCACATTCCCCAAAAAGAGTGCTACCAAACTGCTCCATTAAAAAAATGGTGTAACTCTGTGAGATGAATTCAAAAAATACAAAGAAGATTCTCAGAAAGTTTATTTCTAGCTATTGTCTGAAGATATTTTCTCTATGACCATAAGCTTCAATGGACTCTGAAATATCCCTTTGCAGAATCCAAGAAAAGAGTGTTAGCAAACTGCTCAATGAAAGAACAGTGTAACTCTGTGCGATGAATTTCCACATCACAAAGCATTTTCTCAGAGATCTTCTTTCTACATTTTGTTGGAGGATATTTAGTTTTTTCATCATAGGCCTCAATGCGTTTCCAAATATCCATTTGTAGATTCCACAAAAACAGTGTTGGCAAACTGCTCCATCAAAAGAATGTTGTAACTGTGAGATGAATTCACACATCAAAAAGAGCTATCTGAGAAAGGTTCTTTCTAGGTTTTACATGACGATATTTCTTTTTTCACCATAGGCCTCAATTCGCTCCCAAGTATATTATTACAGATTCCTCGAAAACAGTGTTAGCAAACTGCTAAAAGAAAGGAATCATGTAACTCTGTGACATCAATTCACACATCAGAAAACAGTTTCTCAGAAAGTTTCCTCCTAGTTTTTATCTGAGGATATTTCCTTTGTCATCATAGGCCTCAATGCACTCTCAAATATCCCTTTGTAGATTCCACAAAAAGAGTGTGATCAAACAGTTCAATGAAAAGAGCAGCAGTACCACTCTGTGAGATGATTTCACAAATTAAAAGCAGTTTCTCAGATAGCTACTATTTAGTTTTTGTCTGAGGATATTTCCTTTGTCACCATAAGCATCAATTCTCTCCAAAATATCCCCTTGCAGAATCCAAGACAACAGTGTTAGCAAACTGATGAATGAAAAGTACATTGTAACTTGGTGAGATGAGCTCACACATCACAAAGCAGTTTCTCAGGAACATTCTATTTGTTTTTTGTCTGAGAAGGTTCCCTTGGGACCCGTAGCCTTCAATGCGCTCCCATATATTCTAGTAAAGATTCCACGAAAACAGTGTTATCAAACTGCTCAATGAAAAGAACAGTGTAACTCCGTGAGATGAATCACACAACACAAAGCAGTTTCTCAGAAAGCTTCTTTCTAGTTTTTCTCTGAGGATATTTCCTTTTTCACCATAGGCCTTAATGCACTCCCAAATATCCCTTTGCAGATTGCATGAAACCAGTGTTTCATGATCATAGATCAGCAAGCTGATCTATGAAATGTATGGTGAAACTGTTTCAAATGAATTCACACATCACAATGCAGTTTCTCAGAAAACTTCTTTCTATTTTTTATCTGAGGATATTTAGTTTTTCACCATAGCCCTCAATGCACTCCAAAATATCCCTTTGCAGATACCACGAAAACAGTGTTAGCAAATGGCTCCATGTAAAGAAAGGTGTAACTCTGTGAGATGATTTCACACATCACAGAAAACTTTCTCAGAAACCTTCTTTCTAGTTTTTATCAGAGGATATTTCCTTTGTCACCTTAGTCTCCAATGTGATTCAAAATATCCTTTGTCAGACTCCCCAAAAACAGTGCTATCAAACTGATCAATGAAAAGGATCATGTACCTCTGTGATATGAATTAGTATATCACAAAGTGGTTTCTTAGAAAGTTTCTTTCTACTTTTTTTATGAAGATATTTCCTATGTTCCATAAGCTTCAAAGTGTCCGAAATATACTATTGCATTTTCCACGAAAAAGGTGTTATCAAACTGCTCCATGAAAAGAAGAGTGTAACTCTGTGAGATGAATTCAAAAATCACAAAGGATTTTCTAAGAAAGCTTCTTTCTATATATTGTCTGAGGATATTTCATTTTTCACCTTAGGCCTCAATGCATTCACGGTTGTCCCATTGTGTATTCCATGAAAAAAGTGATAGCAAACTTCCCAATGAAGAGACCTGTGTAACTCTGTGAGAAATTGACACATCACAAAGTAGTTCCACAGAAAGGTTTTTCTAGTGTTTGTATGAGTATATTGCCTTTTTCAACATATTATTCAATGCACTCGTGAATATTGCTTTTCAGATTCCACCAAAACAGTATTAGCAAGCTGCTCCATGAAATAAAAGTGTAAATCTGTGAGATAAATTCACACATCACAAAGCAATTTCTCAGAAAGATTCTTTGTGGATTTTCTCTTAGGATATATCCTTAGTCACCATAGGTTTCAATGCGTTCCCAAATATCCTATTGCAGATTCCACGAAAACAGTGTTAGCAAACTGCTCCATGGAAACAAAGGCAAAACTCTGTGAGATGAATTGACATAACACAAAGCAGTTTCTTGGAAAGCTTCTTTTTGGTTTTTAACTGAGGATATTTCCTTTGTCACCACAGGTTTCAATGTGCTCTCAAATATCCTATTGCAGATTCCACAAAAAGTGTTATCAATCTGCTCAATGAAAAGAACGGTGTATCTCTGTAAGATGAATTCACACATCACAAAGCAGTTTCTCAGAAATGTTTTTTCTAGTTTTATCTGAGTATATTTCCTTTTCATTATAGGCCTCAATGCACTCCCAAATATCCCTCTGTAGATTCAATAAAAACAGTGTTAGCAAACGGCTTCATGAATGGAAAGGTGTAAATCTGTGACATGAATTCAAACATCACAAAGAACTTTCTCAGAATGATTCTTTCTAGTCTTTATCTGAGGATATTCCTTTGTCACCATAGGCTTCAGTGTGATCCAAAATATCGCTTCTCAGATTCCCCAAAAGCTGATCCATTAAAAGAATCATGTAACTCAGTGAGATAAATTAACACATTACAAAATGGTTTCTCAGAAATTTCTTTCTAGTTTTTATATGAAGATATTTCCTTTGTCACCATAAGCTTCAATGCGCACCAAAATATCCCATTGTAGACTCCAGGAAAACAGTGTTAGCAAACGGCTCAAAGAAATGGACAGTGTAAGTATGTAAGATGAATTTACATATCACTGAGCAGTTTCTTAGAAAGCTTCTTTCTACTTTTTCTCTGAGGATATTTCCTTTTTCACCATAGGCCTCAATGTGCTCCCAAACATCCCTTTGCAGATTCTACCAAAACTGTGTTAGCAATCTGCTCCATGTACAGAAAGGTTACACTCTTTGAGATGAATACACACATCACAAATAAGTTCCTGAGGAAACTTCTTTCTAGTTTTTATCTGAGGACATTTCCTTTGTCACCCTAAGATTCCATGAGATCCAAAATATCCCTTCTCAAATTCCCTAAAAACAGTGCTGCCAACTGACCCATGAAAATAATGGTGTAACTATGGGAGATGATTTCATACATCACAAAGCTGTTTATCAGAAAGCATCTTTCCAGTATTTATCTGAGGATATTTCCTTTTTCTTCATATTCCTCAAAGTGCTCCAGAATATCCCATTGTAGATTCCACAAAAAAAGTGATGGCAAACTTATCAATGAAAAGAATGGTATAACTCTGTGAGATAAATTGACACATCAAAAAGCAGTTTCACAGAAAGCTTCTTTCTAGTTTTGTAAGAGTATATTTCCTTTTCAACATATTCCTCAATGCATTTGCGAATATCCCTTTTCAGATTCCACAAAATAGTATTAGGAAACTGCTCCATGAAATAAAAGTGTAAATCTGTGAGATGAATTCACACATCACAAAGCAGTTTCTCAGAAAGTTTTTTTGTTTGTTTTTCCTCTGAGGATATTTCCTCAGTCACCATAGGCTTCAATGCACTCCCAAATATCCTATTGCAGATTCCATGAAAACAGTGTTAGCAAACTGCTCCATGGAAACAAAGGCATAACTCTATGAGATGAATTGACATAACACAAATTAGTTTCTTAGAAAGCTTCTTTTTGTCCTTCAACTGAGAATATTTCCTTTGTCACCACAGGTTTCATTGCGTTCTCAAATATCCTTTTGCAGATTCCACAATAACAGTGTTATCAAACTGCTCAATGTAAAGAATGGTGTGTCTCTGTAAGATGAATTCACATGTCACAAAGCAGTTTCTCACAAATCTTCTTTCTAGGTTTTATCTCAGTATATTTCGTTTTTCACTACAGGCCTCAAAGCACTCCCAAATATCCCTTCGCAGATTCGAAGAAAACAGTGTTGGCAAATGGCTTCATGAATGGAAAGGTGTAAATCTGTGACATGAAATCAAACATCACAAAGGACTTTCTCAGAATGATTCCTTCTAGTTTTTGTCTGAGGATATCTCCTTTGTCACTGTAGGCTTCAAAGTGATCCAAAATATCCCATCTCAGATTCCCCAAAAGCTGAGCCATTAAAATAATCCTGTAACTCTGTGAGATGAATTAACACATCACAGAACAATTTCTCATAAATTTCTTCCTGTTTTTTATATGAGGATATTTCCTGTCACCATAAGCTTCAATGTGCTCCAAAGAATCCCATTGTAGACTGCACGTAAACAGTGTTAGCAAATGGCTCAATGAAATGAACAGTGTAAATATGTAAGATGAATTCACACATCACAAAGCAGTTTCACAGAAAGCTTCTTTCTAGTTTTTCTCTGAGGATATTTCCTTTTTCACCTTAGGCCTCAATGCACTCCCAAACATCTCTTTGCAGATTCCACCAAAACTGAGTTAGCAATCTGTCCTATGAACAGAAAGGTGATACCTGTGAGATGAACACACACATCACAAAGAAGTTTCTAAAAAGTTTCTTTCTAGTTTTTATCTGAGGATATTTTCTTTGTCACCCCAGGCTTCCATGAAATCCATAATATCCCTTCTCAGATTCCCCAAAAACAGTGCTGCCAAACTGCTCCATGAAAAGAATGGTGCAACTATGTGAGATGAATTCATACATCACAAAGCTGTTTCTCAGACAGCTTCTTTGTAGTATTTATCTGAGGATATTTCCTTTTCCTCCATATTCCTCAATGCACTCCAGAATATCCCATTGCAGATTCCACAAAAAAAGTGATAGCAAACTTCTCAATGAAAAGAACGGTGTAACTGTGTGAGATGAATTGACACATCACAAAGCAGTTTCACAGAAAGCTTCTTTCTAGTTTTTTATGAGTATATTTCCTTTTTCAACATATTCCTCAATGAACTTGTGAATAATCCCTTTCAGATTCCATGAAAACAGTATTAGCAAGCTGCTCCATGACAGAAAACTGAAAAATCTGTGAGATGAATTCACACATCACAAAGCAGTTTTTCAGAAAAATTATTTTAGGTTTTGTCTGAGGATATTTCCTCAGTCACCATAGGCTTCGAAGTGCTTCCAAGTATCCTATTGCAGATTCCACGAAAACAGTGTTAGCAAACTACTCCATAGAAAGAAAGGTGTAACTCCGTGAGATGAATTGACACAACACAAAGCAGTTTCTCAGAAAGCTTCTTTTTGGTTTTTAACTGTGGATATTTCCTTTGTCACCATAGGCATCACTGCGATCCAAAATATCCTTTCTCAAATTCCCCCAAAAACAGTGCTACCAAACTGCTTAATGAAAATAATCATGTAACTCTGTGAGATGAGTTCAAAAATCACAAAGCAGTTTCCCAGAAAGCATCTTTCTAGTTTTTGTCTGAGGATATTTCCTTTGTCACCATTAGCTTCAATGTGCTCCAAATTATCCCTTTGCAGAATCCTCGAAAACAGTGTTAGCAAACTGATCTATGAAAAGAATGGTGTAACTTTGTGAAATAAATTCACACATCACACAGCAGTTTCGCAGAAAGCTTCTTTTCAGTCTTTATCTGAGGATATTTTCTTTTTCAACATAGGCCTCAATGCACTCCAAAAATCCTTTTACAGATTGTATGAAAACAGTGTTAGCAAACTGCTCAATGAAAAGAACAGTGTACTCTGTGAGATTAATTCACACGTCAGAAAGCAGTTTTTCATAAAGCTTCTTTCTAGTTTTCATCTTACAATATTTCCTTAGTCACCATAGGATTCAATGAGATCCAAAATATCCCTTCTCAGATTCCACAAAAACAGTTCTATTAAACTGCTCCATGAAAAGAATCATGTAACTCTGTGAGGTGAATTCACATATCATAAAGCAGTTCCTCAGAAAGCTTCCTTCTAGTTTTTTTCGGAGGATATTCCCTTTTTCACCAAAAGTTTGAATGCGCTCCGAATTTTCCCTTGCAGATTCCACGAAAACAGTGCTTGCAAAATGCCTAATGAAAAGAACGCTGTGACTCTGTGAGATGAATTCACAAATCACAAAGTAATTTCTCAGAAAACTTCTTGTAGTTTTGTCTGAGGATATTTCCTTTGTCACCATAAGCTTCCATGCGCTTCGAAATATACCATTGCAGACTCCAAAGAAACAGCATTAGCAAACTTCTCAATGTAGTGTACAGTGTTACTCTGTAAGATGAATTCACACATCACAAAACAGTTTCTCAGAAAGCTTCTTTCTAGTTTTTATATGAGGGTATATCCTTTGTCACCATAAGCTTCAATGAGCTCACAAATACCCCTTTTCAGATTCCAAGAAAGCAGTGTTATCAAAGTGCTCCACGAAAAGAAAGGTGTAACTCTGAGAGGTGAATTCACACATTACAAGAAACTTTCTCAGAAAGCTTATTTGTATTTTTTATATGAGGATATTACCTGTCACCTTAGGCTTCAGTGCAATCGAAAATATCCCCTCAGATTCCCCACAACAGTGCTACCAAATTGATCCAGAAAAGAATCATTTAGTTCAGTGGGAAAAATTGAAACATCACAAATGGGTTTCTCAGAAAGCCTCTTTTTTTTGTTTTGTATGAGGGTATTTTCTTTGTCACCTTAAGTTTCAATGTGCTCTGAAATATACCTTTGTAGATTGCACGAAAACAGTGTTAGCAAATGAAAAGAGTGTTAGCAAAAGAAAATAAAATACTCACTGAAAAGAACAGTGTCATTCAACAAGATGAATTCCCACATCTCAAAGCAGTGTCTCGGAAAGTTTCTTTCTAGTTTTTATCCGAGGATATTTACTTTTTAACTATAGGCCTCCATGTGCTCCAAATATACCTTTGCAGATTCCACTAAAACAGTGTTAGCAAACTGCTCCCTGGAAAGAACATTTCTATGAAATGAATTCACACATCACAAGCAGATTCTCAGAAAGCTTCTTTCTAGTTTTTATCTGAGGATATTTATTTTGTCAGCATAGGCTTCAATGAGATCTAAAATATCCCTCCTCCAATTTGCCAAAAACAGTGCTATCATAATAATTCATGAAAAGAATTCTGTCTCTCTGTGAGATGAATTCACACGTTACAAAATAGTTTCTCAGACAGTTCCTTTCTTGTTTTTATCTGAGGATATTACATTTTTCACCATAAGCATCAATACGCTCCCAGATATCCCTTTGCAGTTTCCACGAAAACAGTGTTACCAACCACTCCATGCAAAGAAAGAAATGTGTAACTCTGTGAGATGAATTCACACAGTGCAAAACAGTTTCTCATAAAGCTTCTTTCTAATTTTTATGTGAGGATATTTTCTTTGTCACCATAGGGTTCAATGTGATCCAAAATATCCCTTTTCAGATTCCCCAAAAACAGTGCTGTCAGTGTGATCCATGAAAAGAATCGTGTAACTCTGTGAGATGAATTAGTACATCACAAAGTGGTTACTCAGGAAGCTTCTTTCTACTTTTTCTATGAGGATGGTTCCTATGTCACCATAATTTTCACTGTGCTCCAAAATATCCCTTTTAAGATACCAAAAAAGCAGTGTTAGGAAACTGCTCAATGAAAAGAACAGTATAACACTGTGAGAGGAATTCACATAACACAAAGCAGTTTCTCAGAAAGCTTCCTTTTCGTTTATCTATGAGGATATATGTTTTGTCACCAAGGCTTCAATGCACTCCCAAATATCCTATAGCAGTTTCCACAATAACAGTGTGATCAAACTACTAAATGAAATGAATGGTGTAACTCTGTGAGATGAATTCACACATCACAAACAGTTTCTCAGAAAGCTTCTTTTTGGTTTATCTATGAGTACATTTCCTTTGTCACCATAAACTTCAGTGTGCTAAGAAATATCAGAGTTCAGATTCCAAGAAAAAAGTGTAAGCAAACTGATCAATGCAAAGTACAGTGTAACCCTGTAAGTTGAATTCACATATCACAAAACAGTTTCTCAGAAAGCTTCCTTCTAGTTTTTATCTGAGGATATTTCATTTCTCACTGTAGGTCTGAACATACTCCCAAACATTCCTTTGCAGATTCCACAAAAACAGTGTTAGCAAACTTCTCCATGAAAATAGAGGTGTAACTCTGTGAGATGAATTCACACATCACAAAGTAGTTTCTCAGACTGCTTCTTTTTGGTGTTTGTCTGAGGATAATTCCATTGTCACCATAGGCTTCCATGTGCACCAAAATATCCTATTGAAGATTCCACGAAAACAGGATTAGCAAACTGCCCCATGAAAATAGAGGTGTAACACTGTGAGATGAATTCAGACATCACAAAGGTCTTTCTCAGAAAGTTTCTTTCTGGTTTTTATCTGAGGATACTCCCTTTGTCACCATAGGCTTCACTATGATCCAAAATATCCCTTCTCAGATTGCCTAAAAACAGTGCTACCAAACAGATCCATGAAAAGAATCATGTAACTCTGTGAGGAGAATTACCACATCACAAAGCAGTTTCTCAGAAAGCTTCTTTCCATTTTTCATACGAGGATAATTCCTTTGTCACCATAAGCTTCAATGCACTCCAAAATATCAAATTGCAGATTCCAAGAAAATAATGTTAGCAAACTGCTCAATGAAAAGAACAGAGTGACACTGTGAGATGAATTCACACATCAAAAGGAATTTCTCAGAAAGATTGTTTCAAGTTTTTAACTCAGCGTATTTCCTTTTTCACCATAGGCCTCAATGTGATCCCAAATATCCTATTGTAGATTTAACGAAAACAGTGTTACCAAACTGCTCAGTGAAAAGAACTGTATAATTCTCTGAGATGAATTCACATGTCACAAAGTAGTTTCTCAGAACATTTCTTTCTAGTTTTTATCTTAGGATATTTCTTTTTTCACTTTAGGCCTCAATGCACTCCCAAATATCCCACTGCAGATTCAAAGAAAACAATATTAGCAGACTGGTACATGAAAAGAAAGGTGTAACACTGTGGCATGAATTAACACATCACAATGTCCTTTCTCAGAAAGCTTCTTTCTACTTTTTTTCTGAAGATATTTTCTTTTTCACCATAGTCTTCAAGGCGATCCAAAATATCCCTTCTCAGATACCCCAAAAACAGTGCTACCAAACTGCTCCATGAAGGGAATCATGTAACTCTGTCAGATGAATTAACACAACACAAAGCAGTTTCTCAGACACCTTTCCTCTAGTTTTTATCGGAAGATATTTAATTTATCACCAAATATCTCAATGCACTCCCATATATTCCTTTGCAGATAACACAAAAACACTGTTAGCAAACTGCTCAATGAAAAGAACAGTGAAACTCTGTGATATGAATTCACACATCACAAAGCAGTTTCTCAGAAAGCTTCTTTCTAGTTTTTACCTGAAGATATTTCCTATTTCACCATAGGCCTCAAGTTGCAGCCAAATATCACTTCACAGTTTCCATGTAAACAGTGTTAGTAAACTGCTCCATGGAAAGAAAGGTGTAACTCAGTGTGATGAATTCACAAATCACAAATCAGTTTCTCAGAAAGCTTCTTTCTATTTTTTGTCTAAGGATATTTCGTTTGTCACCATAAGCTTCAATGCACTCTGAAATACCCCATTACAGATTCCAAGAAAACAGTGTCAGCAAACTGCTCAATTAAAAGAACAGTGTAACTCTGTGAGATAAATTTAAACAACAGAAAGCAGTTTCTCAGAAAACTTCTTGTGGGTTTTTATCTGAGGATATTTCCTTAGTCACCATAGCCCTCAATGTGTTCCCAAATAACCTATTGCAGACTCCATGAAAACAGTGGTATCAAAATGCTCAATGAAAAGATGGTGTAACTCTATGAGATGAATTCACTCATAACAAAGTAGTTTCTCAGGAAACTTCTTTCCAGTTTTTGTCTGAGGATATTTCCATTTTGCCTATAGTCCTCAATATGCTCCCAAAATCTCTTTGCATATTTCACGAAAATAGTGTTACCAAATGACTCCATGAAAAGAAAAGTGTAACTCTGTGAGATGAACTTGAACATCACGAAAAACTTTCTCAGAAAGTTTCTTTTTAGTTTTTTTCTGAGGATATTTCCTTTTTCAACGTATGCTTCAATGCAATTCAAAATATCCCTTCTCAGAATCCCCAAAAATAGTGCCACCAAACTGATCTATGAAAAGAGTCATGTAATTCTGTGCGATGAATTCACACATCACAAAGCAGTCTCTCAGAAAGCTTTTTTCTAGTTTTTATCTGAGGATATTTAGTTTTTCATCCTAGGCCTCAATGTGCTTGCAAATATTCCTTTGCAGACTACACAAAAACAGTGTTAGAAAACTGCTCCTTGAAAAGAAAAGTGCAACTCTGTGAGATGAATTCTCACTTAACAAAGAAATTTCTCAGAATGCTCGTTTCTAGTTTTGATGTAAGAGTATTTCCTTTGTCACCATAGACTTCAAAGAGATCCAAAATATCCCTTCTCAGACTTCCCCAAAACAGTGTTACAAAACTGATATATGAAAAGAATCGTGTAACTCTGTGAGATGAATTAACACATCACAAAGCCGTTTCTCTGAAAGCTTCTTTCTCGTTTATATCTGAGGATATTTAATTTTTCACAACAGACCTCAATGAGCTCCCAAATATCCCTTTGCCAATTCCACGACAAGAGTGTTAGAAAGCTGTTCCTTGAAAAGAAAAGTGTAACTCTGTGTGATGAATTCACACATCACAAAGGAGTTTCTCAGAAAGATTCTTTCTAGTTTTTATCTGAGGATAGTTACTTTGTCACCATGGGCTTCAAAGCAATCCAAAATATCCCTTTACAGATTCCCCAAATGAGCTCCCAATCTGATCTATGAAAGTAATCATTTAACTATTTGAGATGAATTAATGTATCACAAAGTGTTTTCTCAGAAAGCTTCCTTCTAGTTTTTATCTGAGGATATTTCCTTTCACACCATCGGCCTCAATGCACTCCCAAATATCCCATGGCACATTCCATGAAAACAGTTTCTGCAAACTGATCCATGAAAAGAAAGGTGTAACGATGTAAGACGAATTCACATATCACAAAGTCCTTTCTCAGAAAGCTTCATTCTAGTTTTATCTGAGGATACTTTCTTTTCACCATAGGCTTCAATGTGATCCAAAATATCCCTTCTCAGGTTCCCCAAAAACAGTGTTACCAAACTGCTCCATGAGAAGGATCATGTAAGTCTGTGATATGAATTCAGAAATCAAAAAGCAGTTTCTCAGAAATTGTCTTTATATTTTTTGTCTGAGAATGTTTCCTTTGTCATATTAACCTTCAATGCAATCCAAAATATCCCATTGCAGATCCCAAGAAAACAGTGTTAGCAAACTTCTCCATGAAAAGAACTGTGTAACTCTGTGAGATGAATTAACACATCACCAAGGAGTTTCTCAGAAAGCTTCCTTCAACTTTCTGTCTGAGGATATTTACTTTCTCACCGTAGGCCTCAATGTATCTGAAATATCAATTGGCAAGATTCCATTAGAACAGTGTTAGCAAACTGCTACCGTGAAAATTGAGGTGTAACTCCGTGAGATGTATTCAACAAAACAAAGTCCTTCTCAGAAAGCTTCTTTCTAACCTTTGTCTGAAGAATATTTCCTTTGTCACCATAGGCTTCAATGCAAATCCAATATATCCCTTTCTCGAAATTCCGAAAAAACAGTAACGACCAAACTTCTCCATGAAAAGAATTGTGTAATTCGGTGAGGTGAATTCTTAAATGACAAAACAGTTTCCAGAAAGCCTTCTTCTAGTTTTTCACTCGCATATATTCTTTTACACCATATTCCTCAGAGTGCTCTGTATATATCCTATTGCAAATTCCATGAAAAAGAGTTAGCAAACTTCTATGAACAGAATGGTATAACTCTGTAGGAAGAATTCACATATCACACAGTAGTTTTCACAGAAAGCTTCTTTTGAATTATCCGAGGAATTTCCTTTGTCACCCAGAGGCTTAAATGCAATTCCAAATTTCCCTTCTCAGATTCCCCCAAAAAAGGCTACCAAACTGCTCCCATAAAAAACAGTGGCGTGTGACCTATGAGATGAATTCACATATCAACAAAGTTATTTCTCAGAAGCGTCTTTCCCAAGTTTTATCTGAGGATACTCCTTTGTAACCATAGGTTTCAATGCGATTCCAAACTATTCCTAACTCAGATTCACCAAAAACAAGTGCTAAAAAATTGATCCAAGAAAAAATCAGGTAACTCTGTGAGATGAATTATACATCACAAAGCAGTTTCTCAGAAAGCTTCTTTCTAAGTTTTTTATATGAAATGAAATTTCCTTGTCACCATGAACTTCAATGCACTCCTACGTATCCCACTGCAGATACCCTTAGAAAAACAGTGTTAGCAAACTGCTCAATGAAAAAACAATACTCTAACTCTGTGAGATGAATACCACTTCACAAAAAGCGTTCTCAGAAACCATTCTTTCTAGTTTTAATCTGAGGAATATTTCTTTTTACCATAGGCCTCAGTTCACTACCAAATACCCATTGCAGACTCCAAGAAAATAGTGTTAGCAAACCGGTCCCACGAAAAGAAAGGTGTACTCTGTGAGATGAATTCCACATCACAAAGAAGTCTCTCTGAATGCTTCTTTCTAGTTTAAAAATCTCTAGGAATTTCCTTTGACACCAAAAGCTTTCACTGTGATCCAAACAGTCCCTTCTCAGATGCCCCAAAAACAGGGCTCAATACTGCTCCATGAAAAGAAAGATGTTACTCTGTACCGTAAGCTTCCATGCGCTCCAAAATATCCCATTGCAGATTCCAAGAAAACAGCCGTTACAGACTGCTTAAGGAAAAGAACAGGGTAATCGATGTGAGATGGAATTCATATATCACAAAGAGCAGTTTCTCAGAAAGATTCTTTTCCAATTTTTGTCTGAGGATATTTCCTCTGTCACCATAGGTTTCAAGTGCACTGCCAAATATTCTATTGCAGACTCACCACGGAAAACCAGTGCTTATCAAATGGCTCAAGAAAAGCACAGTGTAGTTCTGTGAGATGAATTCCCATCACAATCAGTTTACTCAGAAAACTTCTTTCGAATTTTATGTGATGTATATTTCCTTTTCACCATAGACCTCAATGCGCTCCCAATATCCCTTTACAGATTCCACGAAAACAATTTTGCACAACTGCTCCATGGAAAACGAAGATATGTCCTCCTGTGATGAATTCACACATCACAAAGGTACTTACTCAGCAAGCCGTTTATCTATTTTTCTGAGGATATTTCCTAGATAACCATAGACTTCAATGATATCCAAATATCCCTCTCAGCTTGCCCCAAAAAAGTGCTATCAAACTGAGCTATATAAAAGGAATCATGTAACTCAGTGAGATGAATTCAAAAATAACAAGCAGTCCCTCTCAGAAATATATTTCCTAGTCTTTGTCTGATTATATTTCCCTTTTCACAACAAGTTTCATGCACCTCCAAAATATCTCATTGCAGTTCCACGAAACAGTGTTAACAAACTGCTCATTGAAAAAAGGAAGACTGTAACTCTGTGAACTGAATTCACACATACAAAGTAGTCTCTCAGCAAACTTCTTTTTGAATTTTCTATGAGGATATTCCTTTGTCACTTAAGGCTCAATGCGCTCCCAAATATCCTATTGCAAATTCCACAAAAAACAGTGTTATCATACTGCCCAATAAAAAGAATGTGTAACTCTGTGAGATGAGTCACGCATTTACAAACGGTTTCCCTCAGAAAGCTCCTTTCGGTTTCCTATGAGGATATTTTCTGTTTCACTATAGGACTCAATGCATTCCAAATATTCCTTTGCCAATTCCCACAAAAGACTGTGGTGAGGAAAACTCCCCCATGATAAGAAAGTGTAACTTTATGAAAATGAATTCACACATCCAAAGCCACTTTCCTCCATATAGACTCTTTTCCTAGTTTTTATCTGAGGAATATTGTCCTTAAGTCACCATCCTCAATGTGATCCAAAATATCTCTTCCTTAGATTCCCAATAAACACTGCTACCAAACTGATCCATAAAGAATCGTGTACCTTTGGTCAGATGAATTAACACATCCCAAAGTGATTAACTCTGAAAGCTTCTTTCTATTTTTATATGAGTATATTTCCTTTTGTCAACCATAAGCTTCCATGCGCTCTGAAATATTCCATTGCAAATTCACTAAAGAAAACAGTGTTTTAGCAACTGCCAATGAAAAAGAACCGTGTAATTCCCTTGACATGAATTCACATATCACAAGCAGTTTCTTCTGAAAGTTTCTTCTAGTTTTTGGCCCCTGAGGACATTTCCTTTTTCACACTAAGCTTCACTGCACTCTGAAATATGCATTGTAGATTACCAAGAAAGCAGTGTTATGCTAACTAACTCCATGAAAACAACAGTGGAAAACTCTGTGGCATTGAATTCAAACATCACAAAGCTGATTCTCAAGTAAGGCTTCTTTCTAGTTTCCTATGAGGATATTTCCTTTTTCAGTATAGACCCTCAATGCACTCCCAAATATCCACTTGCAGATTTCACCAAAACAGTGTTAGCAAACTTCTCCATGGAAAGAAACGTGTAACTCTGTGAGATGAATTCACACATCAAAAAGAACTTTCTCAGAAAGCTTCTTTATAGTTTTCATAGTTTTTATCTGAGAATATTTCCTTTGTCACCATAGGCTTCAATGCGATCCAAAATATCCCTTCTCAGATTCCCCATAAAAAGTTCTAGCAAACTGATCCATGAGAAGAATCATGTAACACTGTGTGATGAATTCACAAATCACAAAACAGTTTCTCAGAATGTTTCTATCTAGTTTTTGTTTGAGGATACTCACTTTTTCACAATAAACTTCAATGCACTCTGAAATATCCCATTGTAGATTGCAAGAAAACAGTGTTAGTAAACTGTTCAATGAAAAGTACAGTGCAACTTTGTGAGTTGAATTCACACATCACAGAGCAGTTTCTCAGAAAGCTTCTTTTTGGTTTTTCTATGGGGATATTTTCTTTGTCACCATAGGCTTCGATGCACTCCCAAATATCCCATTGCAGACTCCAGGAAAACAGTGTTATCATACGTCTCAAAGAAAAGTACGGTGTAACAATGTGAGAAGAATTCACCCATAACAAACAAGTTTCTCAGAAATATTCTTTGTAGTTTTTATCTGAGGATATTTCCTTTTCCACTGTAGTTCTCAGTATGCTCCCAGATATCCCCTTGCAGATTCCAAGAAAACAGTGTTAAGCACACTGCTCTATGAAAACAAAGATGTAACTCTGTGAGATGAAATCACACATCCCAAAAACCTTTCTCAGAAAGCTTCTTCCTGGCTTTTATCTGAGGATAATTTCTTTGTCATTCTAGCCTTTGGTGCTATCCAAAATATCCCTACGCACATACCCGAAAACCAATGCTAAAAAATTGATCCATGAAAAGAACCATGTAACTCTGTGAGATGAATTAACACATCACAAAGAAGTTTCTCAGAAAGCTACTTTCTAATTTTTATATTAATATATTTCCTATGTCAATGTAAGCTTCAATGTGCAACGAAGTATCCCAATGCAGATTCCAAAAAAAACAGTGTTAGCATACTGCTACATGAAAATAAAGGTGTAAATCTGTGAGATGAATTCACACATCACAAAGAACTTTATCAGAAAGCTTTTTTATAGTTATTATCTGAGGATGTTTCCCTTGTCACCATAGGCTTCAATTTAATCCAAAATATACCTTCGTGGATTCCCCAAAAACAGTGCTACCAAAGTGATTCATGAAAAGAATCATGTAACTCTGTGAGATAAATTAATGCATCAAAAAGCAGCTCCTCAGAAAGATTCTTTCTAGTTTTTATATGATGATATTTCTTTGGCAGTGTAAGCTTCAATGCACTCCAAAATATCCCATTGCAGATTCCAAGAATACAGTGTTAGCAAACTGCTCAATGAAAATAACAGTGTAACACATTGAGATGAATTGACACAACACAACAGTTTCTCAGAAAGTTTTTTGGATTTTATCTGAAGATATTTCCTTTGTCACCACAGGATTCAATGCGCTCCCAAATATTCCATATTCCATAGTAGATTCTACGAGAAAAGTGCTTTCAAACTGCTCATTGAAAAGAACAGTGTAGCTCTGTGTGGTGAATTCACACATTGCAAAGCAGTATCTCAGAAAACTTCTCTCTCATTTTTTTTCTGAGGATATTTCCTTTTTCGCTATTGGCCTCAATGCACTACAAAATGTCCCTTTGCAGATTCCAAGAAAACAGTGTTAGCAAACTAACCCATAAAAATAAAGGTGTAACTCTGTGAGATACATTCACACCTCACAAAGGAGTTTCTCAGAAAGTTTATTTCCAGTTGTTATCTGAAGATATTTCCTTAGTCACTGTAGGCTTCAATGCGATCCAAAATATCCCTTCTCATATTCTTCAAAGACCAGGCTACCAAACTGATCCACGAAAAGTATCATGTAACATTGTGAGGTGAATTAACACAATACCAAGCGGTTTCTCAGAAAGCTTATTTCTAGTTTTTAGATGAGGGTATTTTCTTTATCACCATAAGCCTCAATGCACTCTGAAATATCCCATTGCAGATTCCAAGGAAACAGTGTTAGCAAACTGCTCAATGAAAAGAATAGTGTAACTCTGTGAGATGATTTCACACATCACAAAGCAGTTTCTCAGTAGGCTTCTTTTTGATTTTTGTCTGTGGATATTTCCTTTGTCACCATAGGCTTCAATGCTCTCCCAAATATCTTATTGCCGATTCTACAAAAGCAGTTTTATCAAACTGTTCAATGAAAAGAATGGTGTAACTGCTTGAGATGAATTCAC
>NW_016812921.1:571009-578484 GCF_001698545.2 Rhinopithecus bieti | reverse complement strand
TTTAGGATTAGGGTTTAGGATTAGGGTTAAGAGTCAACATGTGGGCCGGGCACGGTGGCTAAAGCCTGTAATCCCAGCACTTTGGGAGGCCAAGATGGGCAGATCACGAGGTCAGGAGTTCTCTCCGGAAAGCCCGAAACTTTGTTGTTCTTTGAGAAGACTCACTCTTTTCTTCATACTCCACCTCTCCGTCATCTGACCACACAGCCTGCAGCTCCAGGACAGGACATCAGTTATTTTCTCTTCCTCTCCTCCTCTTCCCATCCCACAAAAATCTATTCAAATGCCTACAACAGACGCAGAAGAGGTCTGCCTGTTTCGCTAAGCCTCTGGGTCCTGAGTGTCAGTCCTCAGATCTCTGTGCTCCAAGTGGACATCGCAGATCTCTCAGGTGGAGGAAGGCAGAAGCCCCTGCAGGTGCACAAGCTCTGCCCACAGGAGCCACCCAGGGCCTCTGCAGGGAGAAGATGCTCCCCTCCTTGGTGCCAGCTCCTGTGTGTGCAGCCTTGGACCCTGCAGGGCAGGAATGTCAGTCCCACTAGAAGGGACTTCCAGCTACCCACAGGGTCCACCCTACAGCTCCACCCAGCAACTGCCCCTCACCACTGGCCCTTCACCAATTATACCACACCAGCATCCCCCACCAGCGTTCCGCACAAATGTCCCCTCACCAACCCAACACCAGTGTCCCCACACCAATGCCCCCTCACCAATGTTCCCTCACCGTCCCAACACCAGTGTCCCCACACCAATGCCCCAATGCCCCTCACCAATTCCCCTCACTGTCCCAACACCAGTGTCCCCACACCAATGCCCCTCACCAATGCCCCAATGTCCCCTCACCAATGTCTCCTCACCAATGCCCCTCACCGTCCCAACACGTGTCCCCACACCAATGCCCCTTCACCAGTGTCCCCACCAATGTCCCCCCACCAGTGTCCCCCCACCAATGTCCCCTCACCGTGCCACCACCAATGCCCCACACAAATGCCCCACACAAATGTCCCCTCACCAATGTCCCCTCACTGTGCCAACACCAATGCCCCCACCACTGTCCCACCAATGTCCCCTCACCAGTGTCCCCTCACCATCCCAACACCAATATCCCCTCACAAATGTCCCTTCACAAATGTCCCCTCACCAGCCTAACACCAATATCCCCTCACAAATGTCCCCTCTCCACTGTCCTCTCACCAATGTCCCCTCACCAATGTCCCCTCACCAGCCCAACACCACTGTCTCCTCACCAGTCTCCCCTCCCTGGCGCCCCCTGCCTGCCGGATGTGTAGGAACTTTTCATGCTGAGTGATGCTGACCCTGTGCCCACATGCACCTTGGGTGTTTTTTCTCCCTGTAGGATTCTTGTCGTTTGTCTTGGGTGACAACATCTTTTTCCAGGAACAAGTGTGTTCTATTTTCAGAATGGGAAATCTCTCCAATAAGGCATTTGAGTTTTCTGCCTCACTCAAGGACATAGTAATCTTTTTTAACACCCTGCATTGCTGTCTAACAAATACATTCATACTTTGTCTATCACATGTAATAGTCCATCTGGAAGTAATTTGAGGGTATAGTGATTTTTTAAATTATTTTTTAACAAATAACTTCTCTGGAGGCAGGAGGCTGGCCCGGCAGGGAGCTGAGGCAGGGAGGAAAAGTCTCCCAGGGAGCTGCCGGTTGAAGGGTGGACGGGAACTGAGGACGGGGCCAGTACCGTGCTCCGTGGGACTGTACGGACCCGCCGGGAGCTGCACCTGGGAAGCGAGGCTCTCCTTCCAGCGTCGAAAGTCCTGCTGTCCCCAGGGTTTCTGTCCCATGCACAACCAGGGCCCCTTTCCCTCAGATGAGGGGCCTCGCAGCCCAGGGACCTGCACTGAACCCCAGGTGCTCCAAATACCTGTGACCCTGCCCACTTGGGCTGCACTGGGCTTCTGGGGACCCTGGGGCTGAGGTCTGTCTCCTCACACTGCGGCCCCATTCCCTCCAACTCCAGCTCCCGTGGCCCACTGACCATGTGTCCTGCTCCTGCCCCAAGACCTGCAGCTCAGCTCTCAGCCCTGCCCCAAAACCGCAAACACACAACACAGGTTTGGCGCTAAGACTTTACTGGAAGTCACATGGGACTAAGGGGTCTCCTGTTTCTACCAGCACCTCCATTCCCGGGAGATGCCCCGCTGCCCACCCACCTATCCTCCAGGCCCCACACGAACAAGCTGTGTCCCAACCCAGGTCACAGCTCTGCCCTCTGGGGATGGGCGAGGGAGGGGCCACAGAGCCCAGAGGCCTCCGGCACCATCACACCTGCCGGGTCTCCAGGCAGTCCAGCACCAGTGCAGCCTNAGGGAGGAAAAGTCTCCCAGGGAGCTGCCGGTTGAAGGGTGGACGGGAACTGAGGACGGGGCCAGTACCGTGCTCCGTGGGACTGTACGGACCCGCCGGGAGCTGCACCTGGGAAGCGAGGCTCTCCTTCCAGCGTCGAAAGTCCTGCTGTCCCCAGGGTTTCTGTCCCATGCACAACCAGGGCCCCTTTCCCTCAGATGAGGGGCCTCGCAGCCCAGGGACCTGCACTGAACCCCAGGTGCTCCAAATACCTGTGACCCTGCCCACTTGGGCTGCACTGGGCTTCTGGGGACCCTGGGGCTGAGGTCTGTCTCCTCACACTGCGGCCCCATTCCCTCCAACTCCAGCTCCCGTGGCCCACTGACCATGTGTCCTGCTCCTGCCCCAAGACCTGCAGCTCAGCTCTCAGCCCTGCCCCCAAAACCGCAAACACACAACACAGGTTTGGCGCTAAGACTTTACTGGAAGTCACATGGGACTAAGGGGTCTCCTGTTTCTACCAGCACCTCCATTCCCGGGAGATGCCCCGCTGCCCACCCACCTATCCTCCAGGCCCCACACGAACAAGCTGTGTCCCAACCCAGGTCACAGCTCTGCCCTCTGGGGATGGGCGAGGGAGGGGCCACAGAGCCCAGAGGCCTCCGGCACCATCACACCTGCCGGGTCTCCAGGCAGTCCAGCACCAGTGCAGCCTGGGTCTTGGCTTCCTGCAGGAGGCTGGAGATGCGATGGTGGATCTGACAGACACACGGGGGAAGAGGGCCCAGGAGTTCCAGTCTCAGCCTGGCTTGCTAGGCAGCAACCTCTGACCCCCGCTGCCCATGGACAGTCGGCAATCACCCTGAGGCTGTGAATACAGGCCCCACGTGGGGTCCAGGCACCACACCTGCCTCCTGCTCACCTGGTCCTTAAATGCCTCGTCTGTGACGTCCCTCAGGTTAATGAGCACGTTGAAATATGCGCCAAACACGCCCGTCTCCAGGGCTTTGGCCGCCACCTGCAAGGACCCCAGGGAGCCCTCCGTGCATCAAGGCTGAGCAAACTGCTCAGAGTGTCTCTGCCTGAGGGGCTCCTCCTCACCACAAGGAGCCCAGCGCAGCCCCTGCTCTCACCCCACAGAGGGGAGCCGCCTCCGGGGCGACAAGCTCAGCACGGCTCCTGGTTTCTTCCACTACTGAGCTTAGAAAATGAAACTTCCACCCCGTCTCTACTAAAAAATACAAAAAACTAGCCGGGCGAGGTGGCGGGCGCCTGTAGTCCCAGCTACTCGGGAGGCTGAGGCAGGAGAATTGGCGTGAACCCAGGAGGTGGAGCTTGCAATGAGCTGAGATCCTGCCACTGCACTCCAGCCAGGGCGACAGAGCGAGACTCCGTCTCAAAAAAAAAAAAAAAAAAAATTCCTCTTATCCAAGCAGGGCTCAGCCCCGCAGGAGGCCTGGAGCAGCCGCGCTGGAGGCTTTCTGCCACTCTAGGAGCGGGGACCACAGTTCTAGAGGCAAAGTCATCCCCTGGAGGGCCCCCGGAGGCAGCTTCAGGCTAACTGCCCAGGGCCTCTTCCCGGGGATTGAGGGGACACTTCTCTGGGACCAGACGCTGAAAACTGGTGTCTTTCCCGTAAAGACCCCAAAAACCATGAGGTCTTAGGGTGGCTGCAGAAAGTGCCGAGCCCATGAGATAGATGTTCCTTGTCCGGGAGCCTCTGCCCGGCTGTGGCCTGTCAGTGTGACGCATCTACTTCCAGGAACTGCCTTGCGTGCTTTCTTGTGTTTTGTTTGTTGTTGTTGACACAGGGTCTTGCTCTGTCACCAAGGCTGGAGTGCAGTGGTGTGATCACAGCTCACTGCAGCCTCGACCTCCTGTGCTCAAGCAATTCTCCTGCCTCAGCCTCCCAAGTAACTGCGACCACAGGCACCACCGTGCGCGGCTCATACTTGTCTATTGTACACACGTGCCCCACTACGTTGCCCAGGCTGGTCTCGACCTCCTCTACTCAAGTGATCCTCCCGCCTCAGCCTCCCAAAGTGCTGGGACCACAGGCGTGAGCCATTGTGCCTGGCCTGATGTAGGTGTTTTCTAGAACAAGAGGGTGGGGTGGTACAGGGGCCCCTGGGGGAGGTGGAGCAGTGTATACAGTGGTCAGGATGGGCTCTGCAGACACATTTGGGTCTCTGCCTGTCTGTGGTGTGACCGTGGGCGAGATTTTAGAAGGCAGTGGATACCCCAGCCCTGCTGGAGGAGGCCAAAGCCCCGGGAACTGCCCGTGAAGTGAGATCTCCCCAGCTGGCTCAGCCAGCAAACCACCGTGCTCTCCAGTGACTGAGCCCCAACAGCTGCTTCCTGCTCTGCAGCAGACCTGGGGTCCCCCAGGCCCCCCTACCTGGAGGTCTGACCGGCAGGCCAGGTTCCCACACCGGGCCAGTTCCTGCAGCGCCGGCCATAACGAGGCCACCGTCTCCGCCAGCGTCAGCGGCACAGAGACTGCCCGCCTCAGCCCCTCCTGCAGGGCTGCCGTGTGCCTGGGAGGAACAAAAGGAGAGCCTGGGCACAGGGGCACACACAGACAGGCAGTAGTCACACTGCACCCCAACAGGGCTGAGCAGGCGCAGAAGCGGGCAACGGGAAGTCACTCCCAAACACCTAGCACGCCCAGGCCGACCACGCCCTGTCACAGCACCCAGGTACCCAGCATGCCCAGGCCGACCATGCACCATCACAGCACCCAGGTACCCAGCATGCCCAGGCCGACCATGCACCATCACAGCACCCAGGTACCCGGGATCCTGGCTGCCAACTCCCCAGACATAGAGCCCCAGCGCGGCCCTCCAGGCTCACCTGTCCTTTTCCTCAGGTGTGTTCTTGGGCAGCCTCGTTGCTTCCTGCCAGAGAGAGACAGAACCACTGGGTGACGGACCGTTGATGTCCTCTGAGCTCCCACAAGGTGCCGTAGCAAGGACCGTGTCCCAGGTAGGGACGAGTCCTCTGGGAACCAAGCTTCCTCTGGGTCAGTGGTTTACAGCCCTTGGCATCAGACCTGGTGAAGTGGGGTGGGGCGTGGTCAGGGGCACACAGCAGATGGTCGGAGCCCGTGATGTGAGGAGGGGCAGGTAGTTCCCTTAGGGCTCTGATTCTCAGATGAGGAGCCTGAGGGCCCAGGAGGTCCCCTGAGCCCTTAGAACCTATAGGGCAGGAGTGGCTCTGGGCCTGTGTCTCCAACACAAGCAGCTGCACCACCCTCAAGCCTGGGCATAAGAGCAAACCGCAAAGCCCCTCGCGTCCCTGCCCCGGACACAGGCACTGGCCTTCCCTAGGTGCTCACATGTGTGGCATCACCCAAAGGCACTCGGCTCCTCAGACCCACCCCGTGTGGGCGAGCATGGCTGGGGCCACACACCAACCACCTAGGGTGAGACGGAGCACAGGGACCCACCAAGCCCTGCTCACATCCGCTGTGGCCAGAGCCCCAGCAGAGGGGCGGTCAGTGGGGAATGTGCTCCCTTCATCTTGGAAGATTCAGCCAAATCTCCACCAGAAAGTCATCATCAACAGCCCCTACCCTCGGCCACGGCTGGGAGAAAATGCTCCCTGGGCCCTGGCCAGAGCTGGATCCTATGACCTTTCCAACAGCGGCGATCGAGGAACAGAAATGCCCAGGGTCTCCCTGATTGGCTGGGGCATTGTCCAGACCAGGCCTCCTGGCTGCAGCCCCTCTCCTGGGCTGTCATCTGCACGAGGGTCTGCAGCAGTTGCAGGCGGAGCAGGGACAGCCATCCCCACGCTGTGACTCGTACTACGAACACCCTCTCTCAGCCAGACCTTGCGGTGTGCACGGTCTCCCTGGGAGATCTCAGCCAAGGGTGTGCTTCACGTGGTAACATCTGTGTCCCGCTGAGGCCTGCCCACCTGGTCAGTTTTGTTTTCTGTGATTTCTCGTGAGGCTTTGTTGTGTTGGTGATGGGGAAACACAGCTTTCTATTCCATCTGGAAATTACTTATGCATTTGGTGCAAGGTAAGGATATCTCCTTATATTTTTCAAGTCTACCTTTGCATTGCTCACAAGGAGCGTAAACCAATGCAGCACTCCCCCACACGCTGGAGTGACCACTGATGCCTGGTGCAGTCTCACCGTCCCCACTCATGTTTCTCTGAACCACACGTCTTATATGTATGTTTCTTTCCTGCCTCTTAATTGCATTTTCATTTATGTACTTTTCCTCTCTACTTGGTTTTTATTCAATTATTCATCTTATTTTAAATTTCTAAATTTAAAGTTGTCCCTGCGTTTTATATATATTTACTTTAGAGACAGGGTCTCATTCTGTTCCCCAGGCTAGAGTGCAGTGGTGCAATCACGGCTCACTGCGGCCCCAACGCCTGGCCTCAAGCCACCCCCCACCTCAGCCTCCAGAGTAGCTGGGACCACAGGCACCAGCTCCCACGCCTGGCTTTTTTGGGGGGAAGTGGGGGGTAGATACAAACCCTCAAACCCTGCTGGGCCCATGCACTTGCCCGGTGGAGGCGGTACCGGGGATCAAGGCCCAGACAGCGGCCAGTGGTGACCCCCTCAGGCCACTCCTGGGCCCCAGCCCCTCCCCCAGCCGGAGGCTGACCCGCTTCTCACCGGGGCCCCAGCTGGGGGTTCGCTGTCGGAGGGGCCCGGGTGCGCTGCTGTGGCCGCCACTCACCAGGTAGGCGGCAAAGGCCTCGGCGTCGGCATCCACCAGCGCGGTTAGCTTGGCCGCGGCCTCGCGGAAGGGCGGGATCAGGCGCCGCATCGTCGCGTCCAGGGGCTGGAACTGGCGCCGCCCGTAGGTCATGAGGCCCACCATGGAGCCCAGCGCCGCGCCCTGCGCGAGGGGTGGATGTGCGCGTCGCGGGGACCCCAGACCGCCCCCAGGGACAGCGAGGGGCCCGGGTGCTCCCGGCGGGGCCCTGGCCCTGGGGTCCCGCCCGTTTGGCCCCGCGTCTCCGCCCGGGGCCGCCCCACCGCGCCCTCCCCTCCTCGCCTCCCCGAGCTCACCATGGCTGCAGCCGCCGCCGCCACCGAGCCGCCCCCCGGGGCCGCGGAGCGGGCACCCACCTCCCCCACGAAGGCGCGCAGGGACTTGCCGCCCAGGCCCCGCTCAGGCCCGCGCTC
>NW_016812921.1:548937-570527 GCF_001698545.2 Rhinopithecus bieti | reverse complement strand
CCGCCGCCACCGAGCCGCCCCCCGGGGCCGCGGAGCGGGCACCCACCTCCCCCACGAAGGCGCGCAGGGACTTGCCGCCCAGGCCCCGCTCAGGCCCGCGCTCAGGGACCAGGTACCTGCAGGGTGGGCGCGGCTCAGCGGTCCGGCCGGGGTGGTGGGGGCAGCGCAGTCCGCCCCAGGCCCCACGCCCACCCGCACCCACGGGGAGGCGCCCACTCGGGAGAGAACCGGCGGGGACCCGGCCGGGGTCTGTGCCCCCCTCACCCCCACACCCCGACTGGGCGCAGGCCGAGCCCAAGGGGAGGCGCTGGGAGGATGAGCGGGGCCTCCACGCAGGGACCCCCGCGCCCCGCAAGGCCAGGGAGGCAGAGCCCGGGACGGGGGAGAAGAGGTCGGGAGGGCAGAGGCTCACTCGATGATCCGCTCCTCAGGGTTGAAGGGACACAGGGAGTCCAGGCCCAGCCGACTCACCACCTGGAAAAGCGGCTTGGAGTGGAGACGGCCTCGGCGCGTCTCCACCACCAGGAAAGCCTCGGAACCCGCGGGTCCCACCCTTGCGGCAGCCGCCTCCTGCCCCGAGCACATGGGCGCTTTTGCGGGGAGCAGGGCAGGGGCGTGGCTGGCACCCCCACCCCACCTCTGCTCCACCAGGAGCCCTGTGGGCCCCGCCCCAGCACGCACTCGGTACAGGATTCTGCAAACAGTCACTCACCCTGAGTTGCCCTTGAGGAAACCGAGGCCCAGAGAAAGGAGTTGCCCCCTGGAGACCCCACAGCAAACTGCTGCTCATCCCTTGCCGCCCCCCCACCACCACTTGCCCCGCACCACTCGCCCCACTCCGCACCACTGGACACCCCCCTCCCGCACAACTTGCCCATCACTGACAGGGGCGGGCAAGATTTTAATTCACCAAGTCTTCACATCTAACAAGTCCTTCAAAGCTGAGGAACAGCCCTAAGTCACCCACACATAAACTTGTATGCCAGAAAAGTGAATTTTACCTAAATTCAAAATAAAGTTGTGACAGTCCTATTTAAGATTAGAATTCACTCTGCGAAACCCATTCAGAACACGTTGGCTATGCGACCCCCACCCCACAGAGAGAAACAGCAGCCGGGTGGGGTGGAGAACACCTCCCCGTGGCCACAGAACTAGCAAGCGGCAAGGCAAAGCCTCCTTGGGCAGAAAAGCCCAGGGAGATGCGGGGCGTTTTAAAGGCCTGGCTAAGCTAACAGACAGGACATCATTGGAGACCAGACATGACCAGAAAGGTGAGTCTGGAACAGCCTGCCAGCCTGGAGCTGGGTCCACCCTGGGGGCAACTGCCCCGCTCTGGCAGCCCCTCATGAGTGGGGGAGGTCTCAGGCCTTCAGAGTGGGGTCAGACTGGAGACCCCTGGAAAGTGACATCCCCAAGGATGAATTAGAAACAGCCACTCGCCAGAGGAAACAGTTGAGGTACTTCCCAGTTCCTGCGTTCCCTTTGGGTGAAGCAGGAAAAAAAAAAAAAACAAATCTCCTGTGAATTCCTAACCACAAGCCACCCTGACAGGGCTACAGGCCTCACCCGACACCGAAGTCACGCTTGTGCAGTTCCAGAGCTCCAAGCCAATAACTCAGCTTTGGGGCAGTGTCCACAGTCACCAGCACAAAGCCTCCTTGGAGGAGAAAACTTTGAACCCAGGTGACCAAGAACTACCATAGATACAATTCCAAAGAGCATGCACTCACAATCAAAAATCACACAATACAAAGCAAAGCAGCCTCACCACCAGGAGGCAGCACGCAGCCACTGGCACAGCCAGACCTGTGCAGGTCGCAGGCATGGGGTCCTTCGGGTAAAGACAAAACCCCGGCTGGTCACGGTGGCTCACGCCTGTAATCCCAGCACTTTGGGAGGTCAAGGTGGTTGATCACGAGGTCAGGAGTTCAAGACCACCCTGGCCAAGATGGTGAAACCCCATCTCTACTAAAAGAAAATACAAAAATTAGCCGGGCGCAGTGGTACATGCCTGTAATCCCAGCTACTCAAATCCCAGCTACTCCCTCCCAGATGCTGAGGCAGAGAATCGCTTCAACCTGGGAGGCGGAGGTTGCCATGAGCCGAGATCGCGCCACTGCACTCCAGCCTAGGTGACAGTGAGACTCCGTCTTAAAAAAAAAAAAAAAAAAAGATGACAACAACAACAAAATCCCATGCTGGAAAGCAGAGGGCCTCACACATAAGAAGACAAGGAAATGTGGAGAAGCGACAGCTGCTGCTTAGAGAGACAGGAAGACGTTAGAACACTGTCACTGGCTCCTAAAACGCTGGAATTTCAGTAGGTAACAGGTATTTCTCTACCTACTCAATACTTTAAACACCTTCCAGTACTCCCCACAATGTATTAATTGCAAAAGGGAAGAACAGTAACATTACAGTGAAGGGCCCAGGAGGAAGGGGCCGCCTTGGCCAAGTGACTGGACCACGTGGGCACCCTGAGAAAATGTGCATCGTGGGGAGGAAACAGCACCATCTATGCTTTCCCTGCCAAAAATGAGTAACTGGCTTGGCATGGTGGTGTACACCTGTCATCCCAACACTTTTGGGAGGCTGATGTGAGTGGATTGCTTGAGTCCAGGAGTTTGAGACCAGCCTGGGCAATAGAGCAAAACCCCATCTGTGCGAAATTAGCCAGGTCTACCTAGTGGTGCTGCCTGTAAATCCCAGCACTTTGGGAGGCCGAGGTGGGAAGATCGCCCGAGCCCTGGAGTTTGGGGCTGCAGTGGGCTGTGATTGTGCCACTGTACTCCAACTGGGTGACAGAGAAAGACCCTGTCTCAAAAAATAAATTAAATTAAAATAAAAATGCACAACTATCTCTGGCCACAAGCAACATCAGACTAGTCCCCACGGAGGCACTTTTAAAAGTCTGTCCTTTTAAACTATGTCAAGGTCAGTGAAGGACAAGGAAGACAGGAACAGTTCGGGATGAAAGGAGAAAAGGTGGGCTCAGTGCCCTGTGTTACGTGAGCTGGATCACGGATTGGAGGAGAAATTGCTATGATGGGAATCACTGGGACACTGAAGCAATTTGGTTATGGCCTGAGGATTATTAGATACTAGGATTGTATCAGTGCTGAATTTCCCGATTTTGATAATTACACTGTGGTTATGTAAGAGAATGTCCCTGTTCTTAAGAAACACAACCTTAATAAATTAGGGGTAAAAGAGCAGAATGTCTTCAACCCAACTTTTAAACAGTCCAGAAAAAAATATTATTATACACAAATGGGGCAAAATGCAAGCACTTGGAAAATATGGGCGGAAGGCAGGAGTGGAGGGCCACCCATATCTTCTCTGTAAGAAATTATACAAAATTTAAAGTCACAAAAAAAATTGTTAACAGCCAGGAATACAATAGACTAGGCCACAAATGTACCAGTGATTGAGAGGCTGGGTTTTGGAAAACCACTGTGAATCCAGAGGAAAGGAGTGAAGGAGGCAGAGAAGACATCACAGCTGCTGCAGCATCACAGTGTCCCTATAGCTAGAGAACTAAATAACTGGGTCAGCGATCTAATAGAAGAAAATACACCTGAGACTAAACAAGGACGGAATCCACAAGTCCCAAGAGCTAAATCAGTAAAAACACAAACGGTAAAAACCCAACAACAAAACACAAAACCTCTCCAAAAAAATCCAGTCAAGTGCACTGTGCTTACTTCGAAAAACACACCTAAAACTAAGTGACTTCTAGTGAAAGGACAGACTGAGGTGGAGAGCGGCTCTGCAGACACTGCCACACCCCAGCAGGACCTGGGGCCCCACCAGAACCCAGACTCCAGGAGCCTTGAGGTCCAGGTGTCCACAAGACCAAAGGAATCACTTTCTGAAGGAGCCGCTCCGTGGACGGGGATCTAAGTCCCATAGCTGAAGGCACACACACCTGTAAGCCGCCAGTTCCAGGGGTGCAGGGAGCCCCTATGGAGGTGGTGAGAGAAGGTGCAGGCCCCTCCATGGGAGCACAGCTGGCCCAGGAGGCAAGACCCAACAGAAAGGGGGCTGTCCTCTCCATGGAATTTGTACAAGTGAGTATATCATAGGTCACAAAAAAACCTCAATAAGGTTTCCAAAATGAAAAGTGAATCTCATCTTCTGAACACAAGTCAATAAAATGAAGGGGGAGGAGGGGGAGGGAAGCTGCGCCCCAGGGGTATGAGCTCCACCACCTCCCCACCCTCCCCGCATGCCCCTGTCCCACCCTTCCTCGGCAGCCCGGCCCACCAGCCTGATCCGCTGCTCCTCCTCCAGGATGAAGAGGTTCTCCTTCTCGCAGTAGAAGGCAGCCGCATCCAGCAGAGCCTTCAGGGGCACCAGGCCCACCAGCTGCGAGCCCACCACCGGGAGGCTCAGCTCCTGCCGAGGCACAGGTAGCATCACCACCTGGGGGCTGGCTGGAGAACGGCCCTGGCTGGAGGATGTGGGGCCCTTGCCCTGCCCACGGGACGGATCTGCGCACCCCTCACAGCAGCAGTGGCTGCTCCCAGGCTCACCTGTGCTTCTCGGCAGGTCTCCTCGTAGACTGTGTGCAGCGCCGTGACCTCGAAGTCCAGGAGATTGGTGGACACCTGAGCCAGGTTCTTCTCATCCAGGTACCAGCCGATGCCCTGAACCTTCTTCAGACGTCCTGGCTGCAAAGGCAAAGCATTCCCCAGCCTGGGCTAGGAAGCTCATCCTGCCTGGCCCTGCCAGCCTCTCCTGGCACTTGCGTCCCCCAGCTGGACAGGGAGGAGCCTGTGCCTGGGTGGGTGCTGTGGTTCTCCTCCGTCCCCCACTGAGCTGACCAGGGAGGGCCAGAGAGACCTCGCTTGCCACAGGGAAACGGAGGCCCCCGAGGGTCAGACACCGGACCCACACCCCGACAGGCCCTCGCTCAGCCCAGGCCCTGCCTCCCAGCCACGCTGCATCCTAGATGTTGGGGGAAGGCTGAGGGGTGGGGCCCCAGCCACGCCCATGCCATTCTCCCATCCCATCTGCTCCCCCATCCCCTCAGCCCCGCACTCCTCGGGGTGACTGAGTCCACATGGGGGTACTCTGACCTCTGCCCTTGGCTGGGGCCTAAAGCAGGACTTGGAGGCCCCTGTGCTTTTGTGCTGAGTCTGCAGGTCGGGAAGCTGGGCCCCAGCACCTCTGCTGCCTGTGGGACTGGGGTCTCTGAGTGAGGAACACATGGACAGGGGGTCCCTCCACCTCTTTCTCCAGGTATCTATACCATCTGTGCAGGGGTGACGCTCAGACTGGGTGAGCACTGCTATGTAGACTTGGAGGGAAAGGCCCAGGGGCACCTGAAGGCTTGTAGGGCTGTCGGGGCTCCCAAGGCATCTGGAGGGATGTGGGGGGCCCCTGAGGGCACCTGGGACTCCGGAAGTCGCGGTTTCCCAGCAGTATGGAAATACTGCCATGTTAACAAAGGGAAGTCCTGCCTTCTTCCATGGAAAACCCCCACGAGGCCAGAGCTCCCCAGCTTCACTCCACCCCCGACCTGCCGACCTGCGCTGTCCCCACATGCTGTGGACGCGGAGGCTGGGCCAGTCTGTAGGTGGGAGACCAAACCCTGTCTGGCCGGTGCCCCGTCCACCACCGACCACCCCACCTGAGGCTCTCGGCCTCTGACCCTTTCCCGAGGGGCTGGGTGGGGCTCCATGGGGTTGGTGAGGGGTCACCTGGTCCTTCCCGCGGCCCTGCTCCCGCAGGTTGAGCGCGATGCGGTGGGCTTGCTCCTTCGTGCTGAGTAGGTTGATGTTGAAAGCGATGAGGAACTTCCTCGCCCCCGTGGCCGTGGCCCCCCAGCTGGGGACAAAGGAGCTGGGGCCAAAGTCGGGCGCCCACTCAGCTTGCTGGAGCTGTGGGCAAGTGTACCCTGGGGTGAGACATCCCCTACGGGAGGGAGCAGCCCTGCTAGGGTCCCGGGAAGGAGGGGCCCAGCCCAGCCGCCCCAGCCAGGACAAAGGGGCAGGTCCACCTCCTTCCCAGGCCCGACCACCCAGGATGGGGGCACCTTCTCAGGGAGGGCCTCGTACTCCCCGGCCCGGATGGCCGGCAGGGTCCGGCGACTGTCCGTCTTGGCAGCCTCACCATACAGGTACACTGCAGGAGAGCCCGGCGGTCAGGCCTTGACCGGCAGGGGGTCCAGGACTCAGACCCTGGAGGACCCAGGTGGAGGGGCTCCCTCAAGCCTAAACCTGGGAACGGGCCCCCACTGCACCCTCTCCCAGGGAGTGCCCGTTCTCTGCCTTAGATGGATGATTGCGGTTTTGAGGGAGATGCCTTGATTTCATTATTGAGGGAGGCTGCCTTGATTTCAGTATTGAGGGAAGCTGCGTTGATTTCGTTATTGAGGGAGGCTGCGTTGATTTCGTTGATTTCGGTATTGAGGGAAGCTGCGTTGATTTCGCTATTGAGGGAGGCTGCGCTGATTTAGGTGATTTCGGTATTGAGGGAAGCTGCATTGATTTCGTTGATTTCCGTATTGAAGGAGCTGCGCTCCTGCGTATTGGCTTTTGTAACACTCTGCCCTTGCAGGAGCAGCCAAGGGCAGGGAACTGCAGGATACAGAAGGAGCCAGTAACCCGCACCAATGAGACGGGAGTGGAGCAAGGAGGGTGGGGCACGCTCACCTGGCACGTCCAGCTCCTCTGCCAGCCGCTGGCCAAAGGCCTGGGCACAGAGCACACACTCGTCCATGCTGACGCCCCTCACGGGAATGAAGGGGCAGACGTCCAGGGCCCCCATGCGGGGGTGCTCCCCTGCAGAGAGATGGCGAGGCTGGGCAGGAGGCCGGGCGTGGGAGTGGGTGGGAGCTCCACGGGGTTCTCGGACCCTCTGTCCTCTCCGGCCTGGGCAGCCCCCCAGTCCAGACACCCAGCAAGCTGCCCACACTGACCACAGGGAGGAGGCCGGCACTGGGCGCTCCCAGCCCTGCCCCAGCAGCAGCACCAGTCCCTCCCGGGACAACGGATGTCCCTGCACCGTCCTCCCAGGCAGTGTGGGGGAGGCCGCTCAGCCCAGGACCAGCAGCAGCCTGAGTGGATGATCTGGCATCTCTGAGATAAACCTCTCCCTCTCCTAACACACATAAATAACTTTCCAAGGCCTGCAAAGCTCAGCTCTCAGGAAGGCCTGACCAGGTCAAGAGTGGGCGCCTGAGGCTGGGTTCTGGCCACCCCAACCCCCTCCCCTGAAGCCCAGAATCCACACTGCATTTCCAGAACATTCTTCTCACTAGCTGAGTCCCTCACTGTGGCTACACCAAGCTGTGGGTCAGCGCCCACCCCAGGGAATGCCAGCCTCCCCCGCCTTTGCCGCCACCGCCCAGGGCTGGTCACTTTGAGATAAGCTGCTCATCCATCCACCCCTTGGGATCACTGAGTTCCTGGCCACTATGAGTGGCCCACGGCCCAGCCCCTGGCCAGCACCCATGTGTCCACACACCTTTGGCCCTGCCCGCCCCCTGAGGTGTTTGGCTTGTGGGCTGTTGACACATCAGCTTCCGGGCAGCCCTTCCCCGACCAGTGCCTGCTCCAAGACCGGCTCTCAGGCCCCCTGACGTGTGGGCAGGTCCCCAGCGTGGCCCCCTCCCCCCACCCAGCCATGGAGGTGGCCTGGTGCTGCGGGAGCGTGGCGACCTGGGGTCCCCAGAGCACAGCCATGCAGGCAGGCTGGGGCCGTGACCCCACACTCCAGGGTCCTCCTAGGAGAGCCAGAGTCAACCCCACTGGATCCCACGTTCCAAGCCTGGGCCCCGGGTCTACCCCCTCTCCCAGGACACCAGGACACCAGGACAGGCCTCAGCCCCCGACAGTCCGACACACAGCGGCCACAGGAGAGCCTGGAGCCCTCACCTTGGTGCCTGCTCATGTCGATAAGCTGGGAGGCTACCCGGGCGGCGTTGAGGGCCCCCTCCACCACGCAGTCCGGCGGCCCCACGAAGGTGTACACGGTGCGGTTGGTGGAGGGGCCTGCGTCCACATCCAGCAGCACGCAGCCGGGGGTCTGTGTAATGGCTCCAGAGATGGCCTGGATCACCTGGGACACAGGCCCAGTCCCCACACCTCAGTCTCCCCGTTTGAAAGAAGGAAAAGGAGCTTGGAGGTGGCTGTGCCCAGACACCCACATGGGGGCCTTTGGGGACTCACTGACAAGCTGAGCTCCCACTAAAAGTGCCTGCACACAGTGGCCGCCCAGAAACCCTCACAAAGGCCACAGTCGCTCAGGCCCAAGCATGGTCCCCACGAGGGGCTGCAGGTTGTGCCTCCAGTAGAAACTCACGGGCTCTGTCCCAACAGACAGATGCCGGAGGCGTGACCGGGAAACCAAGAAGGTGACCACAGGCACAGGTCACAGAGGGGCCAGGACCCGCAACTCCCGAGCAGGGGAGGGGCCTAGAACCTTCTGCGTGACAGGACGGCTGGGAGCAGGGCTCAGCCCCAAATCTTGCCCTGTCCCAGGGCCTTGGTGCTGGCTGGAATCCTGGCTTGACGAGGCCTCCCTGCACCCCTGCAGGTGACCCCTGTGGCCCAGTGTTGCCCTCTGGGGGGCCTTCCAGGTGGCCCGTGGGGCCTGCGTTTGTTCCTGGAAGAGCCTGGACCTCAGGGCTGTGGAGGGCGAGAGGCCAGACCTGGGGGCCTGCTGCGCCCTCTGTGCCTACTTCATTTTGGGTCCAGTGGGGATGGTGGCTGCAGGGTGGGGGCTCAGCAAGTTAACTCCAGTGGAGATGGAGTGGCGGTGGTGGGGACCACACTGGGCAACCCCGTGTGACCTCACGCAGCCCCTTTGGTCGGTGGCAGGAGCCCCATTCCCAGGGGGGAGCACAAGGCCTTTGAGGCCCAGAGATCGGCCCAACCCCCCACCAGAAGCACCCAAAAGGCCCCTGGAGCCACAGCCAGGCCTCCGCCCCCACAAGCACCAGTCGTGTTCCACCCCCCCCGGGTCAGGCACTCCCGAGGCGCCCCCAGTCACAGGATGTCCTTGGGGCCCACGGGCAGCGGCTTCGCCCATCCTGGGAAGATGACCCCCACACCAAGCCCGCCGCCTCCTCCACGGCCTGGGCCTCAGCCACCGAAGCTGCCCCATGAGCCCTGGATGCTTGACCAGCTCCTCGGGGCCTCACCTCCTGGTTCTTCCCCTCCGAAAAGTTGGGGACGCATTCCACCAGCTGGGACATGGCCAGCACCTTGATCCTGATGCTCCTATCTGGGTAGACGGAAGGACGGAGCCTTTATTCGCTCACCGGCAGCACCTCCCCACCGGCTTCTCATTAACCAGCGAGTCACAAAGGGCACTGACTGGGGCCACCGTCCCTGTGCAGGTGCAGAGTGGGCGCTGCAGAGCCACCCCAGGTGCTGTTGACCTGCAGGGGACGGCTCCACTTAGCCAGAGTGGGGGTTCCCTGGAAAGAAGCACATGCTGGGGCGAAGGGGCGTGTGCTGAGGACCCCCAGGGGCATCAGGCCAGCCTGGCTGGAATCTGGTCGTGACGAGGCCTCCCTGTGCCCCTGCGGGTGACCCCCGTGACCCTCTGCTACCTTCTGGGAGGTTCCAGGGAGCCCGGGGGCCTGCGCTTGTTCCTGGAAGAGCCTGGACCCCAGGGCTGTGGAGGGCGAGAGGCTGGTGTGAGGCCCTGGCTTGCAGCACCCCACTGAGGTCAGCTCAGCTCAACAGGAGAATGCAGGAGAGCACGCATGTGAGTGAGTGAGGATACATGTGAGCGTGGGGCAGGGGAGCACGCGTGTGAGAGTGAGCGAGGATACATGTGAGCGTGGGGCAGGGGAGCACGCGTGTGAGAGAGTGCAGACACACATGAGCGCGGGGCAGGGGAGCACGCATGTGAGAGTGAGCGAGGATACATGTGAGCGTGAGGCAGAGGAGCACGTGTGTGAGAGAGTGCAGACACACATGAGCGCGGGGCAGGGGAACACGCATGTGAGAGTGAGTGCAGACACACATGAGAGGGGGCATGTGTGATGTGGGGGAAGGCAGGTGAGAGAGGCCCCAGCTCTCCCCAGCTGCTGCTCCCCTGACTGGAGGCTCCCCACGAAATCAGCAGCACCAGGGACGCGCTCACAAGGGACAACTCCTGTCTCCACGTTCAGCCGCCGCCCACTTGCAGGGCTTTTATTTTCTTTTTTTTTTTTTTTTTTCTGAGACAAAGTCTCACTCTCACCCAGGCTGGATGTACAGTGGCACAATCATGGCTTCCTGCAGCCTTGGCCCCCGGGCCCAACAGATCCTTTCACCTCAGCCTCTGAGCAGCTAGGGCTACGGGCACACACCACTACACCGGCTAATTTTTCGATTTTTGGTAGACATGGTGATATGGCTTGGCTGTGTCCCCACCCAAATCTCATCTTGAATTGTGGCTCCCATAATCCCCCCGTCATGGGAGGGACCCGGTGGGAGGTCACTAAATCATGGGGACGACTGTTCTCGGTGCTGTTCTTGTGATAGTGAAGAGTCTCACAAGATCTGACCTTTATAAAGGGCAGTTCCTGCCCACGCCCTCTTGTAAGACACGACCCCGCGCCTTTTTCACCTTCCACCATGACTGTGAGGCCTCCCCAGCCACACGGAACTGTTGAGTCCATTGAACCTCTTTTTCTTTAAAAAGTACCCAGTCTTGGGTATGTCTTTATTAGCAGCATGAGAACACATGAATACACATGAGGTCTCACCATGTTGCCCAGGCTGGTCTCAAACTCCTGGGCTCAAGTGATCCTCCTGCCTTGGCCTCCCAAAGTGCTGGAATTACAGGTGTGAGCCACTGAGCCCAGCCCCACTTGAAGTTCTTAATGGAACCTCAGCCATGTGGGCCTTAGGGACCCCACCTCCATGGCTACTCAAGGGGACTGGGATGAGAGAGGAGCCAGGTAAGCCCAGAAACCTTCAGAGACTGGGAGCACACAGAGTTCCCCAGCCAGGGCTCCATGTCTGGAGGCCAGGAGGGGAGGATGGGGTCAGGGCTCTGTGGAGGCCGGCAGGGGAGGATGGGGTCAGGGCTCTGTGGAGGTTGGGAGGGGAGGATGGGGTCAGGGCTCTGTGGAGGCCGGGAGGGGAGGATGGGGTCAGGGCTCTGTGGAGGCCGGGAGGGGAGGATGGGGTCAGGGCTCTGTGGAGGTTGGGAGGGGAGGATGGGGTCAGGGCTCTGTGGAGGCCGGCAGGGGAGGATGGGGTCAGGGCTCTGTGGAGGTTGGGAGGGGAGGATGGGGTCAGGACTGTGTGGAGGCCGGGAGGGGAGGATGGGGTCTGTTGAGGGCTGCACTGCATCCCCTCGAGAAACCATGTGTTGAAGGCCTGACCCCCAGCACAGCAGACTGGATTGGATGTGGAGATGGACAGGGTGGTGAGAAGAGGGAGAGGCATCAGGGATGCACTCAGAGAAAGGGCCAGGAGGACAAAGCAGAGAGGCCTCAGACAAACAGAATCTGCGGATGCTTTGATCTTGTACTCTGGGCCTTCAGGACTGTGACAGAATAAATTTCTGTGGTTTAAGCTGCTGGGTCTGCGGTACTTTGTGACGGCAGCAGCACACACCCACAGGTGCAGGGCATCGGAACATGCTGGCTGCGAGGGTTGTCCACCCTGGGCTGACACCTTCATCCTCACACCACAGCAGAGTGCCCGGAACCATCCACTCATGACCCAGGACAGTGCCAAGGCCAAGACCTGGCCCTGTCCTCCAGCCCAGCAAATCGCCTGTCAGGAGAGAGGGTTGGGGCTGGAGGCCCTGGCAGGAGCTGCACGCGTTTCCTACCCAACTGCTGCAGGGCCAGGGCTTGGCTACAGCTGAGAACACAAAGGGGAACAGGGCCGGTCGTGATGCAGGCGCTGGTTCTTGGGGGCAGCACTGAGACATTAGAAATGCTGGCAGGTGCTGTAAATAGCTCCTGAATCGGGGACCCTAAGGGACCCCACTTACAGGAGAAAGAATCTCAGCCATGCCCACACCAGGGTTTCCACCATCTCTCCCCAGTGACAGGCCCAGGGCTCCTGATTCCAGGGCCAGGCAGACCATACACTTTTCTAACCCAGAGTATGAGACAAACATCGTGGGCCCGTAAGTAAATGACTGAATACAGAAGCTGTGTGCAGGAGAATCTGAGTTCAGTTGGGCCGGTGCCCACCTCCATCCCAGCAGGAGGAAATAGTCCCCCAGAAGCTCACTGCCCTCCTGTCTACAGATGGAAGAGCTGGTGCCCAGGGCCCAGGTGCTGCCCCAGGAGACATGGCCACACCAGCCACTTCAGGGCCACCCTCCTCACCCGGTTCCCATTTCTCCTAATTTTAATAGTATAGTAAGAAAAAGTGCAGGAATGGGCTCCACCTTCTCTGCAGGGAGCCCTTCAGAAAGTTCCATGTGTACCTGCAGCCTAGGGGGTGGCACTGCCAGGGTGGGGGTCCAGCCTCTGACCACAGGGCCCCCCCAGGCTGGCCCAGCACAGTGGATACCATGGGCCCCACTATATGGACAGAGGGTGAGCCATGGGCACCGCCCTGGCGAAAGCCCCCAGGGGCCACTCCAAGCCAAGCCCAAGATCCTGGAAGACACCAAGGCTGTCTGGGGGACCCATGGCCAGAGGCTGAGAACCCCGTTCTTCTAGAGATCCAGAGCACAGGGGCTGAATGCCACCTGCCCACCAGACTGTTCCTGTATAACCCACGTGGTTTTTGTTTTCCGGTTTATGATGCTTTGACCTCTCCGGGGCCTTACTGGCTGTGTGGAGACTGCCCTCCCAGGGCTGGCTAATTCCTAGAGACAGCAAAAGGTGCCTACAGAGCTCCCCTTTAATGCACAAGCCAACCCAACTGGAGCCTGTAAACCCAACCACCCCTTATCTGACTCACTCACCAAACCCATGTTCCTCTGCCCTCAACCACCCAGGAGCAGGATGGTGGTCAACTAGACACCACCCCATAGTCCGGAGCCCCAGGAAATTAACCTGTCCAATCCTGAACTTGCTCCTGTGCCTACCCCCCCCCGGCCTCTCTTCCCAGGGAAACCCCTATAAAGCCTCTGGCCACACTCTCCCCTCTCACCTTCCGGGTCCTGTTGCCATGGCGCCCCCCGGTGGCCCTGTGTGGCATGGTATGTGCCCTCCTGTGGTTTCAGCTGCTGGGTCTGCAGTACTTTGTGACACACTCTCCTTTAAAGTCAGGGTTCCTGTGTCTGTATCCCACCACACCCAACTGAAATAAATCCTGGTGCGTTTCATCACAGCCCTGCCTATCCCAGGCTTACTGGAAATGTCCACTCACTGGCACCGAGGGGAAGGGGGCATGGATCACCTGGCTGAGACTATGTGGCTGCAGCCCTAGGCCTGGGGCCCAAAGCTCCTGGCCCAACCACAGAGCCAGCCCAGTGCCGGTGTGGCCACAGGCCATCCCCAAACGTAAGGCCAGAAATCGGCACCCAGCCAGAGCTTCCCAGGCCAGCAGGCCCCACATCTGCGGGGGCATGAAGTTGGGCCCCCACCCCAGGATCCAGCCCATCTGCACCTGGGAGCTGAATGTCCTAGCTACCAGCCAGAATGGGGTCCCCAGCAGTCTCCATCGGGCTCTGAACTGTTTTTTGTTTGTTTGTTTGTTTGTTTTGAGACGGAGTCTCGCTCTGTCGCCCGGGCTGGAGTGCAGTGGCCAGATCTCAGCTCACTGCAAGCTCCGCCTCCCGGGTTTACGCCATTCTCCTGCCTCAGCCTCCCGAGTAGTGGGACTACAGGCGCCCGCCACCACGCCCGGCTAGTTTTTTTTTTTTTGTATTTTTTAGTAGAGACGGGGTTTCACCATGTTAGCCAGGATGGTCTCGATCTCCTGACCTCGTGATCCGCCCGTCTCGGCCTCCCAAAGTGCTGGGATTACAGGCTTGAGCCACCGCGCCCGGCCTAAACTGTTAATGTGTGACAGCCCTGCCCTCCCTGCCACTATTGCTGAGACAGTGTAGGGCCAGGCTGAGCACGCTGGCTTGTGCGGCGTGAGCCAAGACTCCCCTGAGACACGGTAAATGCCCCTTGTTCCAGGGCACTTTGGAACTGGGTATCTCCTCAGCCACAAGGTCTCGCCAATTCAGAGTGCCCGTCGTCCTGGCCTCCTGCAGGGAGATGACCCAGGGGAAGGGGAATTGATGGGTAAGTTCCCCAGCTCCCCGCTCCAGTATGGCGCAAAGTGCACCCCCACGGTCTCGGTCTCGGGGCTCCCTGGCGCTCGCCCGCCTGCGTTGCCACCGCTCAGTCATAAGGCCCTGGTTCACTGTAACGCTCGGCTGTTGCCCTTTCGAATTCTTCGAATTCTTCGCTTTTGAACAAGGGGCTGCGTTTCCATTTTGCCTGCAGGGGTGCGCAACCATCCGGCAGAACCAAATCTTTACCCCAGCTCGGCATTTGGGGAAACTCAAACTGGGACAGGACTCGTCGTCCCGGGCGGGAAAGCGGGTGGGTGCAGAGGCCCGGGGGAGGGGTGGGGGGCGGAGAAGAAAGTGGGGAGCGGGGGTCCCTGCAGGCTGCGGCTCCTTCCAGACCTCCCGCCAGGAGCACCCAGCGGCGCTTCCTGCAGGCGCCCTTCACGCCCTCAAAGAGCCAGAGGTGAAGGCAGACAAGCAAACGGAAGACTTTAATGAGGGGTGACAAGCACTCCGCAGGTGCGGGCGGCGGCGGGCTGCGGTCGGGGCCCAGCGCGGGCGGGAGAGGCGCCTGCTCCGGCCTCGCGCGCGGGGGACGCGGCCCTTTCCCCTCCGGGAGACGCGCAGGAGGCACCACGGCCTCCGGGTTGGAACAAACGCGTTTACTGCAGGCAAGGCGGTGGGCACGGGGCGGCTCACCAGGCGAAGAGGGGCTTGCTGTCCTCCTTGGAGAGCTCGCACAGGCAGTTGAGCAGCAGCAGCGAGTCGCCCAGGAACTTGGGGGGCACCACGTCGATGACCAGCTTGCGCAGCGCGGCCGGGCTGCTGTGCAGGGGGTTGGCGCGCAGGTCGGGCCGCTGCTTCAGGATGCCGTAGGTGTTGATGAGGAACTCGCTGAACGCCGGGTGCACGTCGCGGCTGTAGCCCAGCTTCTCCAGGCGCGCGCTCAGGGCCAGGTAGCGCTGCGTCAGCTCGCGCAGCTTCTTCTCGTCCACGGAGCCGTCCAGGGACTTGATGGAGGTCTGCGGGCGCAGCGCATGGATGGTGGAGGGCGAGGGGGCCTCGGGGCCCTCGGACGGGGACTTCCAGGCCCAGGGCCGATCCCTGCCCCGCCTGCCTGGGTCCCCGGGGTCCCCTCCCGCGGACAGCGCCCGGGCAGGAGTCAAGATCTGGGGGCCTCACAGGGAGGAACCAAGCGCCCCGCACCCTCCTGGCCGCGCCCTCCCCGAGGGGCGCACCTGCTTGATCTTCTCGGGGATGTTGGCCACCGTGAAGCCGTAGAGCCGCGTCACGCCGGGAAACACGTAGGCCAGGATGCGGCGGTCCAGCTGGAAGGCGATCTCGCCCACCACGCGCGCGTCCTTCTCGGCGCCCGCGAAGCTCTGGATCTCTGGGGGAGGGAAGGCCGGGGACAAGGTCAGGGGAGCGCGAGGATCCACTGCCCCAGAGGGTCCCACCCGGCCACGTGGGGGGCGGCTCCTCCATGCCCCTCCCCTCCGCCTGCCGCCACCCCCCACTGTCCGGCAAATAGAATCTGAAAGAAAAGGAGCTTCTTAAAGTGCCAAAGGGCAAGACAGGTTTCCCTTCGCCCTGTCCTCGGCTCCCCTCTGTCCCTTTGGGATGAGGCAAACCTTTTAATCTTGGGGGTGGGACTGAGCCTGCCCCAGCGCTGGCTCTGCGAGGACAGAGGAACCCAGCCCTGGAGGGGTGAGTTCGGACGGGTCACCCAGCCGGCTTGCCTGGGAGGAAGGGGACAGTCCCTCTGTCTTGGCAACCTCTGAGCCTCTGGGCACCAAAGGCTGCTTTAATGTTTATTCAGGAAAATGGCTTCATTCTTTCCCACCTCTGAGAAGATGGTCACTGGATTGGCAGGACGTTCTTTTTTTTTTTTTTTTTGAGACGGAGTCTCGCTCTGTCGCCCAGCCTGGAGTGCAGTGGCCGGATCTCAGCTCACTGCAAGCTCCGCCTCCCGGGTTCACGCCATTCTCCTGCCTCAGCCTCCTGAGTAGCTGGGACGACAGGCGCCCCCCACCATGCCCGGCTAATTTTTTGTATTTTTAGTAGACACGGGGTTTCACCATGTTTGCCAGGATGGTCTCGATCTCCTGACCTCGTGATCCGCCTGCCTCGACCTCCCAAAGTACTGGGATTACAGGCGTGAGTCACCACGCCCGGCCGGACACTGTTTTTTTTTAAGACGGGGTCTCGCTCTATCATCTAGGCTGGAGTGCAGTGGTGCCATCTCCACTCACTGCAACCTCCGCCTCCCCGGCTCAAGCGATTCTCCTGCCTCAGCCTCCCGAGTAGCTGGAACTATAGCTGCGTGCCACCACACCCAGCTAAGTTTTTGTAGTTTTAGTAGAGATGGGGTTTCACCATGTTGGCCAGGCTGGTCTTGAACTGCTGACCTCAGGTGATCCGCCCGTCTGGGCCTCCCATAGTGCTGGGATTACAGACGTGAGCCACCACGCCTGGCCCAGGATGTTCTATTTTAATTACTTCCTCGACATTACTTAGGAGTCTCCAATGTCCCCACAAAACCTGCTTCCAAACCCCCCTCCCCAGGGCAGCCTCTAATGGCATCCGAGTCCATAACAGCACATGACCTTGTCCATCTTTTCCTGAGGGACGGGAAACAGTATCTCATTTGCATTTCACTAACGACTAGTGATTTGAGCATCTTCTCACGTGCTTATTGGCCATTTATATACTGTATCTTCTTTGGAGAAATATCTATTCAGGTCCTATAGCGATTTTTCATTGGATTGTTTGTCTTCTTACTGTTGAATTGTCAGAGTTCTTAAACATTCTGCATACTAGTCCCATTTCAAATGCACAATTTACAAATGTTTTCTCCCATTCTCTGGGTTGGCTTTTCATTTTTTTGAAACTGTCCTTTGAAGCACAAAAGTTTGTTTTTTCTTTTGTTTTACTTTTGATGAAGTCCAATTTGTGTCTCCCTTTGCTCATGCTTTTGGTGTGCTAAGAATCCATTGCCAAATGCAAGGTCACGAAGATTTACCCCTATGGCTTTTCTATGAGTTTTCTGGCCTCAGCTCTTTGGGGCCTCTTAGGTCTTTGATCCATTTTGAGTTAATTTTTGTATGTGCTATGGAGTAAGGCCCAGCTTCATTCTTTGGCATGTGGATACCTCCTTGTTCCAGCACCACTTGTTAAACAGTATTCTGTCCCTACTGAACTGTCTTGTTGGAAACCATCTACGTACGGGTTTATTTCTGACCTTCCAATTCCACTGCATTGATCTGTATCCATCCTTATGGCAGCACCACAGTCTTGGTGACTGTAAGTTTTACAGTCAGTTTTGAAACCTGGGAATGTTGTTCTCCTTTTCCAAGATCGTTTTACCTATTCTGGTTCCTTACACTTCTACATGGTTTTAAGTTTCTGCTTGTCAGTTTCTATAAAGAAGCCACTGGGATTCTAATTGGGATTGCATGAATCTGTAGATCCAATGTAATCCATATCAAAATTATTGATTATTAAACAATATAAAGTTTTCCAATCTGTTAACACAAGATGTTTTTCTGTTTATTGACTTTTATTTATTTTTTGTTTGTTTTTTGGAGAAAGGGTCTCGCTCTGTCACCCAGGCTGGAGTGCAGTGGCATGATCTCAGCTCACTGCAACCTCTACCTTCTGGGCTCAAGTGATCCTCCCACCTCAGCCTCCTGAATAGCTGGAACTACAGGCATGCACCATCACGCCCAGCTAATTTGGGGGGTGGGGGGTTGGTAGAAATGGGGTTTTGCCCTGTTGCCCAGGCTGGTCTTGAACTGCTGGGCTCAAGAGATCTGCCCATCTCAGCCTTCCAAAATGCTGGGATTACAGGTGTGAGCCACCGTGCCTGGTCATTGATGACTTCTTCATTCCTTTCAATAATGTTTGTAGTTTTCACTGTATTCCTTTCCCAATCACTTTTCAAGACTGCAGAAGAGGTAAGTCAACGTGCAGAAGAGGTAAGTCAACGTGCAGAAGAGGTACGCCAACACACTACACAGAAGTGTGTTAGAGCCAATAAGGGGTGCGGAGGAGCAGGTGTAATCTCCTCCTTCTGTATCAATGTATTTCTGTCATCAAGAATCAAGCTCTTGGCCAGGTGCAGTGGCTCACGCCTGTAATCCCAGCACTTTGGGAGGCCGAGGTGGGTGGATCAGGAGATCAGGAGTTTGAGACCAGCTTGGCAAACATGGTGAAACCCTGTCTCTACTAAAAATACAAAAATTAGCCAGGTGTGGTGGCAGGTGCCTGTAATCCCAGCTACTCGGGAGGCTGAGGCAGGAGAATGGCTTGAACCTGGGAAGTGGAGGTTGCAGTGAGCCAAGATCGTGCTACCGCACTCCAGACTGGGCAACAGGGCGAGACTCCATCTCAAAAAAAAAAAAAAAACCGGAATCAAGCTCTTTCTCTCATCCCCCGCCCCCGACCAAGGCATAAATTAGGTATAAGAAACATGCTACAGGTGAGAAATGATTCTAGTATAGGTTCTAGAAATGATTTCTAGTCCAACCTGTGCTCTGTAAGATCCAGCCAAAAACCTATTCTTCAAAGAAAAAAGGCCATACATTGATAAACCTGTAGCCAGACTTAGGGGAAAAAAGAAAGAAGACAAAAATTACCACTAACGGAAATTAGAGATGCCACTACCGCAGATTCTACAGACATAAAAAGGATAATAAGGAAGTATTAGCCATGACTTTATGCCAATAACTTTGACAACCTAGATGAAATTGATCAATTCCTTAAAAGACACAAACTACCAAAGTTCACTCAAGAAGAAACACGTAATCTGAATAGCCTTCTATCTGATAACCTTACAGGTCACATTTGACAGGAAACAGACTTCCAAACTGGCCTTGGGAAAGCCTTGTGATTGATGATCCCTGAGAAAAGAATCTTATCACGATTCCCTCAGATTGCTGATGTGCTGATTAATGCACTGAAAGACGCTGATTTATTCCTGAATCATAAAGGTTTACTGACTGTCTTGCACAGAGACGTGTTGGCCTGTATGTTGTCATCTGTAGCCAATGCTTGTAACCTCTGTGTTGTACCCTCCAAAGAAAGGGCAACATGAGTATGAGGAGTCCTTTCCCTTCTCCTAGCCTCTCCTATAGAAGTCTTCTGACTTAGATTCCAGAACACTCTTAGCTTTGTTGGTGTGTTCCCATGGGTTGATTCTCACATTTGGCTTCCAACAAATCTTTATCGAATTATTTCTGTCTCAACAGCCTTAATTTCTGTTGATATTATCAATAAAATGGAATTTGTAGGGGAAAAATGTTCCTATAGAGACCATTCAAGGTTCAGGTAGTTTCAGCAGTGAATTCTACTACTTAAGGAATAAATAAATAACACCAAGTCAACACAAACTCGTCTAGATAAAGAGGAGGGAAGATCACAAAACAATGAGAAAACAAATAACAAAATGGCAGGAGTAAGTCCTTATCAATAATAACTTTGAATGTAAATAGGCCGGGCGCAGTGGTTCATGCCTGTAATCCCAGCACTTTGGGAGGCTGAGGAGGGGGTGGATCACTTGAGGTCAGGAGTTCAAGACCAGCCTGGCCAACATGGCAAAACCCTATCTCTACTAAAAATACAAAGATTAGCTGGGCGTGGTGGCATGTGCCTGGAATCTCAGCTACTCAAGTGGCTGAGGCATGAGAATTGCTTGAACCCAGGAGATGGAGGTTGCATTGAGCCAAGATTATGCCACTGCACTCCAGCCTGGGCATCAAAGTGAGACCTTGTCTCAAAAAAAAAAAAAAAAATTACAGCACCGTCAAATCGATGAATGATGGTGTGTGAGTTTGGTCAAAAACAGGCTTGGCACGGTGGCTCACGCCTGTAATCCCAGCACTTTGGGAGGCTGAGGTGGGCGGATCACGAGGTCAGCAGATTGAGACCATCCTGGCTAACATGGTGAAACCCTGTCTCTACTAAAAAATATAAAAAATTAGCCGGGTGTGGTGGCGGCACCTGCAGTCCCAGCTACTCGGGAGGCTGAGGCAGGAGAATGGCGTGAACCCAGGAGGCGGAGCTTGCAGTGAGCTGAGATCGCGCCTCTGCACTCCAGCGTGGGCGAGAGACCGAGACTCTGTCTGGGGGAAAAAAAAAAAAACAAGAAACTTTGAATGTAAATAGACTAAACTCTCCAATCGAAAGACGGAGGAGTGGCTGAATGGATTAAAAAAAAGACCCAACCATCTATTGCCTACAGGAAACACACTTTGCCTATAAAGACACACATAGACTGAAAATAAAGGGATAGAAAAAGATATTCCATGCAAATGAGAACCAAAAAAGAGCAGTAGTAGCCAAACTTCATCAAAGCGGATTTCAAGACAAAACTATAAAAGAGACAAAAAAGGTCATCATATAATGATAAAGGGGTCAATTCAGCAAGTGGATATAACAGTTGTAAATATATATGCACCCAACACTGGAGCACCCAGATATGTAAAGCAAATATTACTAGAGCTAAAGCGAGAGACAGACCCCAATACAATAGTAACCAGAAACTTCAAGACCCATTTTCACCCTTGGCAGATCGTTAAGACAGAAAATCAAAGGAATATCAGACTTAATTGATACTATAGACCAAATGAACATAATAGATATTTACAGAACATTTCATCCAACAGGTGCAGAATATACATGCTTCTCGTAAGCACATGGATCATTCTCAAGGATAGACCATATGTTAGGCTACAAAACAAGTCTTTAAAAATCAAACAATTGGCCGGGCACGGTGGCTCAAGCCTGTAATCCCAGCACTTTGGGAGGCCGAGATGGGCGGATCACGAGGTCAGGAGATCGAGACCATCCTGGCTAACGTGGCAAAACCCCGTCTCTACTAAAAAATACAAAAAAACTAGCCGGGCGAGGTGGCGGACGCCTGTAGTCTCAGCTACTCAGGAGGCTGAGGCAGGAGAATGGTGTAAACCTGGGAGGCAGAGCTTGCAGTGAGCCGAGATCCGGCCACTGCACTCCAGCCTGGGCGACAGAGCGAGACTCCGTCTCAAAAAAAAAAAAAAAAAAAAATCAAACAATTGATATTATATCAAGCATCTTCTCTGACCACAATGGTATAAAATGAAATCAATAGCAAAAGGAATTCTGGAAACTATACCAACACATAGAAATTAAACAATACAGCCGGGCGCGGTGGCTCAAGCCTGTAATCCCAGCACTTTGGGAGGCCGAGATGGGCGGATCACGAGGTCAGGAGATCGAGACCATCCTGGCTAACACGGTGAAACCTCGTCTCTACTAAAAGAATACAAAAAACTAGCCGGGCGAGGTAGCGGGCGCCTGTAGTCCCAGCTACTCGGGAGGCTGAGGCAGGAGAATGGCGTAAACCCAGGAGACAGAGCTTGCAGTGAGTTGGGAACCCGCCGCTGCCCCCCAGCCTGGGCAAC
>NW_016812921.1:517222-548499 GCF_001698545.2 Rhinopithecus bieti | reverse complement strand
AAAAAAAAAAAAAAAAAAAAAGAAAGAAATTAAACGATACGCTCCTGAATGGCCAGTGCATCAATGAAGAAATTAAGAAGGAAATTTTAAAATGTCTTGAAACAAATGATAATGGAAACACAACATACCGAAACCTAGCATGTACTAGACTAGACACAGCAAAAGCCATACTGAGAGCTATAGTGATAAGTATTAAGAGTTTACAGCGATTAGTGCCTACATCAAAAGTAGAAAACTTCAAATAAACAAGCTAATGATTCATTTCACAGAGCTAGAAAAGCATGAGCAAACCAAATCCAAAATTAGAAGAAAAATAATTAAGATCAGAGCAGAAATAAATGAAATTTAAATGAAGAAAACAATACAAAAGATCAATGTAACAAAAAATCGGTTATTTGAAAAGATAAATAAAATTGACAGGCCAGGCATGATGGCTCATGCCTGTAATCCCAGCACTTTGGGAGGCTGAGGCAGGCGAATTACTTCACTCCAGGAGTTCAAGACCAGCCTAGGCATCGGAGCAAAATCCCATCTCTACAATAACAAAAACACAAAAAAGCAAAAAATTAGCCAGGCCAGGTGGCATATACCTGTAGTCTCAGACACCGGGGAGGCTGAGGTGGGGGGTCAGCCTGAGCCTCAGGTGGATATCTACATGCAAACCTCACACCATATATGAAAATTATCTTGGAATTGATCAGAGACCTACATGTAAAACCTAAACTATAAAACTTCTAGAACAACACATAGGAGAGAATCTGTGTGACCTTGGGCTTGGCAAAGATTTCTTAAACTGAACATAAAAAGCATAAAATACAAAAGAAAAATCAATAAATTGGACATCATCAAATTAAACAGTTTTGCTCATCAAAAAACATTATTATGAAAGTGAAAAACCTTGGAGTGGGAGACCATATCTGCAAAACATACACCCAAAAAAGGACTCACATCCAGACACGTAAAGAACCCTTCCCAAGAAGACAAGCAATGCATTTTTTCTTGGCAAAAGACTAGGACAGACACAGCCTTGGACCCCAGCCTCCCAGCCTGGCTCTCCTCCCTCCACTCTGTGTGACGCGATGGAGAAACGGCCCTGCCTGACCACCCAGATGTGCCCTCCGCACAGCTACCAGCTGCACTGGGGGCCCACCTAGGCATCCCCGCACCTGGCCATACCGTTGAGGTAGTAGCTTCTCCTGGTCCTGTCCCCGGTGGGCAGGCTGCTCTCTGAGAAGCACACCTTCTTAGGCCGGACCATCTCCCTGGGCTCCAGCAGGGTCTTGTCCACCAGTGAGTCTTGCAAGGGGCTCAGGAGCGGGGACAGCTTCCTGTCGGTGCCTCGGTGGCTGTGCAACTCCGGGGAACTGAGGAAGGCCTTGAAGGGTGACTGGGAGGGGGCTGCACAGCCCGGGGAGGTGTCGTCCTCACTGGACAGGGGGGCATGTGAGCACAGCAGGTCCTCCAGGGAGGATGTCTGCAGCTGGGAGGGCGTGTCGGCAACACTCGTGAACCTTCCGAAATCCGGAACTGAGGTGGGGAGGAAAGGGATGAGAAGTCAGGCTGATGCTCCTAAGACATTCCTGAGAAGTACAGAGAACATGGTAACAAACTGTATGCACCCACCCCAAGCTTCAACACCTGCTGGGGTTTCCCTGGCTTCAGAGCATCCTCCTTCTCCTCAGGCCTCAGGTGTAAAAGGAGGAGTTGGATGTGGTGAAGTGGCCACAGGTGCCCATCCTGCCCGTGGGAGCACTGCATCTATGGGCACAGCAAGTGGGCAGGCCTCCATGTGCCTCCTGCGTGTCTGTGCACCCATACACACTGGAGAATGACTTCTATATGCTTCTTAAATTGTACATAAATGGTACCACCCTACACATTTTATTCTGCAACAGAACTTTTTGCTGTTGCATTATCTCTGAGATGTATCCACGCTGAGCCGTCTGGTAGCTCCCTGGTTCATTTAACTGTTTCCTGGCACCTCTGTACACATGAGCACACATACATACACACACAGTGAATTTGTATCCCTTTCCCTATTGATGGACAGGGCCTGTTTCCATGTTTCCTTGCAAACACACAGCGGTCATCGGCCTCCCAGGAGGAGCTTCCCTGCTCTGTGAGCATCCTCTGTGGTCCAAAGCTGGACTCAGGTCACAGCGGCAATCAGCCTCCTGGGAGAAGCCTCCTGATCTGCGAGAATCCTCCACGCCCTGGGAGGAACCTCCTGCTCTATGAGCATCCTCTGTGGCTGGGGAGGAGCCTCCTGCTCCATGAGCATCCTCTGTGGTCCAACGCTGGGCTCAGGTGTGTGCATTTTCTTTGCTTTCCACACCAAGGGGGAGGGTCCATGCCCACCAACAGCTCCTGGCCCCACACCCTCATGAGGACTGAGTATTCCCCAACCAGGCTGATGAGGTCATGTGGCATTTCCCTAATCCCTGGTCAAATTTAGCTTATCTATGCCTTTATGGCTTATAAAATTCTATTCTACCTCCATGTCATGAGTACTCTCCTAGCCATAAAGCAAATACATATTAGAGAAAGTGTTCAGACCCATATAAAAAAATTATACCTTAAAATGTGTCTACCGGAGCTTGCAGTGAGCCGAGATTATGCCACTGCAATCCAGCCTGGCCAACAGAGCAAGACTCCGTCTCAAAAAAAAAACCAAACAAACAAAAAAAAGTGCCTATAAAGGAACCAACTAATCTTCCATCTGAAATGTTTTCCAAGGAAAAAAAGTGTTCAAAAGAAGCAAAGTCATTAACGTGTGCCTGGCCTCCTGCCACATGGGAGGCCTGGAGTCCTCGGGCTTCACAGGCTCCCACCCCAGATACTTTTCAAATTATAAAAGAATATTATGTACAATTGTGTATTAGTTAAAGTTTCAATAAAAGGAGATATCTTCTGGAAAATTACTTTCAAGTGACTCAGTAAGAAGTATAAAACCTAAGTGAACCAATACACAAGGAAAATCTAGAAGTTATGAAATGATTATTCCCCAAAGGGCTGCAGGCCTCGATGGTCTGTGGGTGAGTCTGCCAACTTCCCAAACAAGTCATAATCCCGACATCATACAAATGAGGCTGGAACCATAGAACAGGTTAAAAGATGCTCAATTAGCTTTCAAAATTTGTCACAACTCTGATGTCAAATTCCTACAAAGATAACCCCCAGAAAAAAAAAAAAAGCCATGGCCAAGCCAAAAATTATTGCACAAAGTCTCATCCAAACATGATCAAGAACAAATAGCACGAGGCACAAGTGTACACAGACACGAGGTGGAGGTGCAGAGCGTGAGGCAGGAGATGCACAGAGCATGAGGCAGGGTGTGCAGAGCATGAGGCAGGAGTGTGCACAGAGCACAAGGCAGGGGTGTGCAGAGCATGAGGCATGGGTATGCAAAGCACGAGGTGGGAGATGCACAGAGCACGAGGCGGGGGTATGCAGAGCACGAGGCGGGAGGTGTGCAGAGCACGAGGTGGGGGTGTGCAGAGCACAAGGTGGGACGTGCACAGAGCACAAGGCAGGGGTGTGCAGCACACAAGGCGGGGGATGCACAGAGCATGAGGTGGGGGTTGTGCAGAGCACAAAGCAGGGAGGTATGCAGAGAACAAGACGGGGTGGAAAGCAAGAGGCAGGGTGTGCAGAGCCCAGTGGCTGTGCAGCGTAGCAAGATCCCACATACAGTCCCTGGCAAGAAGCTGAGTTACCTCCACTGGTTCAGAGACAGGCTCATAAACACTGAACAAGATGAGCCATTTCTCAAATTTTCTGTTTTTCAAAAATAAGAACTGGAAGGACTCTTTCCCAGCATCCAGCCTGTGCAAACCTCCCTCCTCTGGGCAGAGGGGACCGTTGGTCCCTCCCACAGCTGGTCAGGAGGACCAGGATGCAGCTGAACCCTCTCTCACCTTCCCTGGAGGAGACCCCATGAAAGTCGAGGGAAGAGACCCCATGAAGTTCTGAGTAATAAGGACAAAAACAGAAATAAGAAGTTCATGTGGACTGGAGGGGCAGGATGGCCAGCCAGATGCAGCCAGGTGATACAGCTCCCACGGAGGGCCTGAGATGACTGGTGAGCTTTTAACACATCTTCAGAGGGAAGGTGCTGAGGGCAGATGGAGGGAGCACACCGAAGCTGGGCTGAAGGGGAGAAAGCTGGGAACCCTGCCTGGGACTACTGAGCACTGGTACTCATTTTTGGACCCACAACAGCTCTGGGAAAATGGGGGAGTTAAACGGGCAAGGAGCAGCAACCCACTGTTGCCATGGCCCCTGGACCCCAGCTGGGGGAGACCCCTCGCCCACCATGGACCCTCCAGTTGGCAGGGAGAGCTGCTTAGAGAAGTGCTGGGGGCAGTAGTTAGCTGAAGCGGAGCCCAGAGGGTCTGGTGCGGGAACACAGCCAGGGATGGCCACTTCCTCAGGCTTGACTTGCTCCCATAGGAGACTTTGGGCCTAGGGGAAGTGTCAGACCTGATCTCTGCAGGGTGGTCTTGCCCATCAGATGGGACCAGTCCGACCTGAGCACCCCCTTGGTCTTCTGGCTTCTCCTGGGGCCCCAGCCTGGCCATGCCTGCTTACAGGGCAGTCTTGGGTGCCCTGGAGGCCTTCACCATAGCTTCTGTGCTGGCAGACTGTGCCTGACCAGTGGAGAGCTCCAGCGAGACAGCCCTAATGGCCACGCACCAGCCCGCCCACTCCCTCCTCCTACTGCAGCTTCCCCTGGGCCCAGGCAACTCGCCACATCACTCAGCTGGTGTCTGCACAGGTGGGTTTTGATTTCCTTCCCCCAGCAGCACACAGGAGTCCAGTCGGCCTCCCCTTTCCCCACAGACTTCCATTGCAGATGAAGCCTTGGCAGACACAGAGCCAGCAAACCCCATACCCGCCAGCACCCTGCCCTTGACCTAACACTGAGCAGAGAATGGTGGATCCTCCTGGACCCTGAGCGATGACTCCTGCTTGCAGGACACAGAAAAGGCACCTAGACCTGTGCCCACCAGCACCCCGCCCCATGCCTACAGTACCTCCAGAGTGACTGCACACAGTCTCCAGCCGGAGCCCCCATGCCCACCCCAGCTGCTTTGCCACCACCACTGTGGTGAACCCCCACAGGAAGGCAGGCACCCTGCATCTGGCAGCCATTCTGCTGTAGCTGCAGTACCTCAGTCCCCCAGTGCAGTGGATTACAAACCTCAAGGAGCCAGAGAACAAAGTTAGGGCCCAAAACAAGTGCCCCAGAGCTAAAGCATGCAGTCTAGGAGTTGGGAGCTGGGCACCGGCCCCTTAAATATTCTATAAATGAAGCCAGTTGGCTGAATCCACCTTATACCACAATCAAAACCTCAAGGTCATCAAACAGACCAGGTACAGTGACTCACGTCTGTAATCCCAGCACTTTGGGAGGCTAAAGCAGGCAAATCACTTGAGGCCAGGAGTTCAAGACCAGCCTGGCCAACATGATGAAACCTCATCTCTCCTAAAAAATAACAAAAATGGCCGGGCATGGTGGCTCAAGCCTGTAATCCCAGCACTTTGGGAGTCCAAGACGGGTGGATCACGAGGTCAGGAGATCGAGACCATCCTGGCTAACACGGTGAAACCCTGTCTCTACTAAAAAATACGAAAAACGGGCCGGGCGTGGTGGCTCAAGCCTGTAATCCCAGCACTTTGGGAGGCCGAGACGGAGCGGATTACGAGGTCAGGAGATCGAACCATCCTGGCTAACCGGTAAACCCCGTCTCTACTAAAAATACAAAAACTAGCGGGCGAGTGTTTTTCTTCTCTCTGTTATCCTTTGAATCTGATGGCAGTTATTATATGGCTGTATATTAAACTATCTCTCATTACTCTGTGTTTGCGACAGATCTTCTTCTCTCACATAAAAAATATAATAAAATATTATTATATCTCTCTCTATATATATCCATGCTATGGTCTATTCTTCTTTATCTCTATTATCTTCTGGGATAGCTGTATTCTTTTCTTGATTATATTCTTTTTTGTAACCCGTATCTTCCTCATGTGAGTCCGAGATTGCTCTATTCCATCTAGCCTGTCTTTTTTTTTTCCTTGACAAGGCTGAGACTCCATCTCATGATAAAATAAATAAATAAAAATAAATAAAAAATAACAAAAATTAGCCAGGCATGGTGGGGGGTGCCTGTAATTCTACCTACTTGGGAGGCTGAGGCAGGAGAATCATTTGAACTCAGGCGGCGGAGGTTGCAGTGAGCCGAGTTTGCGCTACCATACTCCAGCCTAGAAGACAGAGCAAGACTCTGTCTCAAAAAAAAGACACAGAATGGCAAGTTAGATAAAGAACCAACACTCATTGGTATGCTGTCTTCAAGACACCCATCTCACATGCAATAACACAAATAGGCTCAAAATAAAGGCATGGAGAAAAATCTACCAAGCAAATGGAAAACTACAGTTGCAGGGTTGCAGTCATAGTTTCTGACCAAACAGAGTTTAAACCAATGAATATAAAAAAAGACAAAGAAGAGCATTACACAATGGTGAACTGTTCCATTTAACAAGCAGACCTAACTACACTAAATATATATGCACCCAACACAAGAGCACCAAGATTTATAAAGCAAGTTCTTAGAGATCTTCAAGGAGGCTTAGATTCCCTCATAATAATAGTGACACCACACTGACAGTATTATACAGATAACTGAGACAGAAAATTAACAAAGATATTCAGGACATGAACTCAGCACTGGATCAAATGTACCTGATAGATATCTACAGAACTCTCCACCCCAAAACAATAGAATATACATTCTTCTCATTGCCACATGGCACACACTCTAAATTCAGTCACATAATTGGAGGTAAAATACTCCTCAGCAAATGCAAAAGAACTGGAATTATAACAATCTCTCAGACCACAACGGACCCAATTAGAAATCAAGCCTAAAAAATTCACTCAGAACCACACAATTACATGGAAATTGAATAACCTGCCCCTGAATGACTTTTGCATAAATAGTGAAATTAAAGCAGAAATCAAAAAGTTCCTTGAGGCTAATCAGAACACAAATACAACATACCAGAACCTCTAGGACACAGCTAAGGCAGTGTTAAGAGGGAAATTATAGCATTAAATGTCCACATCAAAAAGTTGGAAAGATCTCAATCAATCAACCTAACATCACAGCTAAAAGAACTAGAGAATTAAGAGCCAACAAATCCCAAAGCTAGCAGAAAACAAGAAATAACCAAAATCAAAGCTGAACTGAAGGAGATTGAGACACAAAAAGCCATCTGAAACATCAACGAATCCAGGAGCTGTTTCTTTTTGAAAAAAATAATAAAATACATATACCACTAGCTAGACTAATAAAGACAAAAAGAGAGAAGATTCAAATAAACACAATCAGAAATAAGGGGTATATTACCACTGACCCCACAAAAATACAACCAACCATCAGAGAATATTATGAAAACCTCTATACACATAAACTAGAAAATCTAGAAAAAAAATGGATAAGTTCCTGGACACATACACCCTCCCAAGACTGAACTAGGAATAAATGGAATCCCTGAACAGACCAATAACAAGCTCTAAAATTGAGTTAATAATAAATAGCCTACCAACCAAAAAAAGCCAGGACCAGATGGATTCACAGCTGAATTGTACCAGATGTACAAAGAAGAGCTGGTACCATTCCTGCTGAAACTATTCCAAAAAGTTGAGGAGAGTCTCCTCCCTAACTCATTCTATGAGGCCAGCATCATCCTGATACCAAAACATGGCAGAGATGCAACAAAAAAAGGTAACTTCAGGCCAATATCCTTGATGAACACTGATGCAAAAATTCTCAACAAAATACTGGCAAACCAAATCCAGCAGCACATCAAAAAGCTTATCCACCACTATCAAATAGGTTTTATCCCTGGGATGCAAGGTAGGTTCAACATAAACCAATAAATGTGATTCATTACATAAACAGAACTAAAGACAAAAACCACGATTATCTTAATAGAGCAGAAAAGGCTTTCAATAAAATTCAACACCCCTTCATGTTAAAAATGTTCAATAAACTAGGTATTGAAGGAACATACCTCAAAATAGTAAGAGCTATCTATGACAAACTCACAACCAACATCATACTGAATGGGAAAAAGCTGGAAGCATTCCCCTTGAAAACTGGCACAAGACAAGAATGCTCTCTCTCACCACTCCTATTCAACATAGTATTGGAAGTCTTGATCAGAGCCATCAGGCAAAAGAAAGAAATAAAGCCCATCCAAATAGGACGAGAGGAAGTCAAACTATCCCTGTTTGCAGACGACATGATCTTATATCAAGAAAACGCCATAATCTCAACCCAGCTTCTTAGCTGATAAACAACTTCAGCAAAGTCTCAGGATACAAAATCAATGTGCAAAAATCACTAACATTCCTGTATACCAACAATTAAGCCAAGAGCCAAATCAAATGGAATGAACTCCCATTCACAACTGCCACAAAAAGAATAAAATACCTAGGAATACAGCTAACTAGGGAGGTAGAGGATGTCTACAAGGAGAACTACAAAACACTGCTCAAAGAAATCAGAGATGACACAAATGGAAAAACATTCCACATTCATGTATAGGAAGAATTGATATCAAAAAATGGTCATACTGACCAAAGTAATTTATAGAGTCAATGGTGTTCTTATTAAAACACCATTGAGATTAATCACAGAACTAGAAAAAAACTGTTTAAGAATTCATATGGAACCAAAAAAGAGCCTGAATAGCCAAGGCAATCCTAAGCAAAAATAACAAAGCTTTAGGCATCACACTACCCAACTTCAAACTATACTACAGGGCTATGATAATCAAAACAGCATGGTACATAGATCAACAGAACAGAATACAGAACTCAGAAATAAGTTTGCACACCTATAACCATCTGATCTTCAACAAACCTGACAAAAACAAGCAATGAGGAAAGGATTCCCTATTCAATAAATGGTGCTGGGATAACTAGCTAGCCATATGCAGAAGATTGAAATTGGACCCTTTCCTTACACCATATACAAAAATCAACTCAAGACGGATTGTAAACTTAGATGTAAAACTCAAAACTATAAAAACCCTGGAAGACAACCTAGGCAATGCCATTCAGAACACAGGGATGGGCAAAGATTTCATGACAAAGATGCTAAAAGCAATGGCAACAAAAGCAAAAATTGACTAATGGCATCTAATTAAAGAGCTTCTGCACAGCAAAATAAACTATCAACAGAGTAAACAGCAAACCTACAGAATGGAAGAAAAATTTTGCAAACTCATGTATCTAACAAAGGTCTAATATTCAGCATCTATAAGGAACTTAAATAAATCTACAAGAAAAAAACAAACAAACAACCCCATTCAAAAGTGGGCAAAGGACATGAACTGTTTTCTAAAGAGATACATACAGCCAATGAACTATGAAAAAAAGCTCAACATCACTGCTTATTAAAGAAATGTAAATAAAAACCACAATGAGACACCATCTCACACCAGTCAGAATGGCTATAATTAAAAAGTCAAAAAACAACAGATATTGGCAACGTTGTAGAGAAAAAGAAATGCCTATACACTGTTAGTCGGAGTATAAATTAGTTCAGCCATTGTGGAAGACAGTGTGGCGATTCCTTGAAGACCTAAAAACAGAAATACCATTCAACCCAGCAATTCCGTTACTGGGTACATACCCAAAGGAATATAAATCACTGTATTACAGAGACACATGCACGCATGTGTTCACTGCAGACTATTCACAATAGCAAAGACATGGAATCGACTTAAATGCCCATCAGTGGTAGATTGGATAAAGAAAATGTGGTACATAGACACCACGGAATATTATTCAGCCACAAAAAATAATGAGGTCAGCAGGGAGCAGCAGCTCACGCCTGTAATCCCAGCACTTTGGGAGGCCAAGGCAGGTGGATTACCTGAGGTCAGGAGTTCGAGACCAGCCTGACCAACATGGTGAAAACCCGTCTCTACTAAAAATACAAAATTAGCTGGGCATGGTGGTATATGCCTGTAATCCCAGCTACTTGGGAGGCTGAGACAGGAGAATCACTTGAATCCGGGAAGTGGAGGTTGCAGTGAGCTGAGATCGCACCGTTGCACTACAGCCTGAGCAACAAGAGTGAAACTCCATCTCAAAAAAAAAAAAAAAATGAGATCATGTCCTTTGCATGAACATGGATGGAGCTGGAGGCCATTATCCTTAGCAAACTAACAGAAAACCAAATGCCGCATGTTCTTACTTGTAAGTGGGAGCTAAACAATGAGAACGCGTAGACACATAGAGCGGAACAACAGATACTGAGGCCTACCAGATGGTGAAGGGTGAGAGGAGGGAGAGGATCAGGAAGAATAACTAATGTACTAGGCTTAATACTTGGGTGACAAAATAATCTGTACAACAAACCCCCATGACACAAGTTCACCTATGTAACAAGCCTGCACTTGTACCCCTGAACTTCAAAGTTTTTTAAAAAAGAAATACATGGTCAGGCACTGTGGTTCATGCCTGTAATCCCAGCACTTTGGGAGGCCGAGGTGGGTGGATCACTGAGGTCAGGAGTTCAAGATCAGCCTGGCCAACATGGCAAAAACCCGTCTCTACGAAAAATACAAAAAGTAGCCAGACATGGTGGTGTGTGCCTTTAATTCCAACTACTGGGGAGGGTGAGGCAGGAGAATTGCTTGAACCCGGGAGGCAGAGGTTGCAGTGATCCAAGATGACACCACTGCACTCCAGCCTGGGCGACAGAGCCAGACTCTGCCTCAAAAACAAACAAACAAAAAACCATTTACTCCTGCCTTCTGAACCAATGATTCTATTTTTAAAAACCCTGCTGGACAGTGGCTCATACCTGTAATCCCAACGGTTTGGGAGGCCAAGATGGGAGGATTGCTTGAGCCTAGGAGTTTGGGACTGGCCTGGGAAACACAGGGAGACCCTGTCTCTACAAAAAAAAAAAAAAAAAAAAAAAATTTAATTAGCCGCTCATGGTGGTGAGCACCTGTGTAGTCCCAGCTACTCAGTAGGCTGAGGTAGGAGGACGCTTGAGCCCCAGAGGGAGGTCAAGGCTGCAGTGAGCCATGATCATGCCACTGCACTCCAGCCTGGGGAACAGAGACCCTGTCTCAAAAAGAAAATAAAAAATAACAGGCCAGGCACAGTGGCTCACACCTGTAATCCCAGCATTTTAGGAAGTCAAGACAGAAGGATCCCTTAAGCCCAGGAGTTCAAGACCAGCCTGGGCCACACAGAAGATCCCGTCTCCATAAAAGTAAAAAAATCACACACACACCAAAAAAAGAAATCCAATGGAAAAACCCTAAATATAACAACTCTTAAAACCTTTTTTGTGGTGTTATTTACCTCAAGGGGAAGAAAAACTTTAATTTCAAACCGAAGGAGAATTCATTACATTGTGGTTCATCTGAATCTGCAATATTGCATGGCCATTTAAAAACACATCGAACAACACAGGAATGATCTTCTAGAGTCAGAGGGAAGGAGGGACCAGGAGTTGCACATAGAGAATCTTCACCACTGTTGGAAATCATCTGACAATCCACCACCAACAACCAGGGAGCGAGTGGGCAATCTGGAGGGGCCTGGCTGTCCTCAGGGGACACCTCTCCAGTGGAGACATGGCAAGTGGCATCGTGGCAGTGCTGGAGGGACCAGGACGATCCCGAGGGAAACGAGATGGGGCAGCCGGGAGGGGAGGCAGAGGACTGCTGCTCCCACTGGCGCTTCGCGTCACTCACTTGGAAACCTGGGTGAGAAGACCTGGAGGCCTTGCTGCCCAGCTGATGGGGACAGATGAGCACTCCTGTGACATTGGAACGATGCTGGCGCAGCGCTCTCCTCCTCCATTAGTGGGGTGTAGGGGCTTTCGGAGAGCGTTTGACCGTGTCTATTTCAACATTTCAAATGCACACAGCCTTTGACCCGAGGACCCCCGAGTGGGATATCCTACACAAAGAGACAGGGTGCCTGCACAGGCCACCCACGGCAGCAGCGTCTGTGGTCACAAAGAACTGGTAATAGTGCTGCCTGCCTGGGGCCCCCACAGGAGGAGCCCAGTGTTCAAGTGTGCCAGGGAGATCTGCAGATGAGGACTGATGGGGAATGACAGTGAAATGGATGGTTAAGGGGCAAAAGTCAAGTTGCAGAACAGCACAAGCCTGTGTAGATGGACCAAAAATATACACAGACAAACACACGGATCTCCATCAAAGTTCCAGAGAAAACCCAAGGAAACAGTGATTGTGGCTGCCTTTGGGGAGGGGGCCAGAGGCGTGGCCCTTTTTAAACCTTGCATCCTCCATGGCGTGTGTAAGTTTACCATGAGCACATATTGTTGAATCCATAAGAAAAGTGGGTTTTTACTCATCCTGTTTTGAATACAGACACTGAAGAAGTCTTGGCAACATGCAAACATTGCTGGTGGTGGTTCCCTTGTTTATAAACTTCTCCTTTTATGCAGGAGCTCAGTGCTGGTTTTCCCAACCCCAGTCCCACTGAGGGCTGGTCCTGAATGCAGTGTCCCACAGCCCCAGGTACGTTCCCAAGCACATGCTGAGGCCCAGAGCATCAAGGGTGCACCACACGCTGCCACTGAAGTGGCAGAGTTTAGAGGGTGGCCTTGCCCTGGCCCCTCCCCACTGCCAGCCTGGGCCACACTGAGCCTGCCCCAAACCCTGTGGCGGGGGCTTCAAGGCCCTCTGTGGAAGGCCTGCTGGCCTCGGGTTGAGGCTCCTCCCAAGACCTGTATCCAGCAAGACCTGGGTTTGCCAAGGTGACCCAAGGGCAGGGGCACTAGCCATGGTCATGGAGACCCTGCCCTGACTCAGCCCCTGACAAGGGTCCCTCTGGGGACTGCACAGCCTGGGCAAGGGTCGAGGGTCTGCCCCTCTCCTGCCAGGGGAGGCCCCAGCACTCTGTCCAGCCCTGAGGTCTGGCCCAGGGTGATTCCTTCTTGGGGAGGAGGACGGCAACGCAGCCCGGGGCACGCAGCCTGTGGTGGTCTGCACGCACCAAACAGATTAAGGGCCCTTTTGCAGCCACAGTGCCTGAGCCTCACAAGTGCTGGGAATGGGACCCTGCACGTGGCCCAGTGCCATAAGCGCAGGTCTGCCCAGCTAACGCCCTGTGGTGAGCGTGGGGCTCAGTGGCTGCTGATGGAGACGCAGAACCCAGGGCCTCCCACAGCATGGCCCCCAGGCGCCGGGTTCCCCAGCCACACTGTCCCCACGCCTTCTGGTGAGGTGCTCTCCTCCCAGCTCCCTGCGAGGAGCCCCTGCCTGTTGCCGGAGACTGAAGGTGTGGGGATGCTGCCATGGATTCCCCACTTTGCTTCCAGACAAGCTCGCTCTCAGGCTTGTCCACGGAGCTCCGAGCAGGGCCTGGGGCCTGGTTGCAGAGAGCACCTCCTGCATGCTGCGCCTGCTCAGAGTGCACATCTGAGGGTGGTGGCCGGCGTTTGGGAAGGACTCAGGGAGCGACCCGACCAGCGCAGGTGCTGGCGCGTCCCCTTGGTGAGTGGCAGAGCTGGCCTCCCGGGCATGGCTCATGCTTGCAGACAGCAGCGTTCACAGGCACTGGTGAGGCTGCCTGCTCCATCGTCCAGGACCAGGCAGGCTGACTACGTCCTTTCCCGGCCCAGCTGGGTGGGAAGATGAGGTTGGCCATGGGAGTCCCAGGAAATGCTGGGTCCTCTGTCTTCTGCCCACCATCCCAATGAAGAGTCAAGGGTACAACTGTCAGCCACACCCCAAATCACATGCAGGAACGGGGGATGTTTTTCCCAAAACTTTTAGAATAAAGCCTACTGCTTTGCATAAAGTGATCAAACTCTATATATTTTTTTCAATAAAAAGCCACAGAAGGTTGGAGTCAATACTGTGTGGTGGGATCATGGCCCCACACTCCCACCCCAGGGACAGGTGCCCACTCGTCCCCACCCGCTCCCCTGGCCCGCTCTGGGGCCTCCCTGGGGTGGGACCTTCCTACCATGGGGCTGGCCTAGCTAGCTCTGGCCAGGGATATGAGTGGACGGGACACAGCACCCATGGGACTCGTGTGGCTGGTCTGACACTCCCCTCGCCCCTGACCCAGCAGGAGAAGAGACACACGCAGCAGAGCACACTGCCAGCCAGGCCCAGCCTGGAAGAGCTGCCTGGGGCCCTGGAGGCCCACAAGCCTACATGCCACCTGCTCTACCCCTATGGCGGCACTTCCATGACTGCAGCTGACCACTCCCACTTCACTGGAGTGGGCCTGGAGGGGAGGGGCCTCACCTGAGCGCAACAGCAGAACCCACCACCTGGTCTTGCTTTACTCAGACCTGAGGGTGTGAAAGGTGCCTGTGACCTCCCACATCAGGGAGCTGCCCGCCCCCCTCAACTCCCGGGGAGCAGATGTCCGACGACCCCCCCATCCACCAGGCTGGACCCTTGGGCCATGTGAGCCAGGTGGTGCCTCACCTCCACTCCCGGGGGAGCCGGCCTCGGGGTAGGCGGGCACCCTGGGTGGGAGCAGGTCGTGGCCGCTGCCCTCCTGGCAGCTCTGGCTGAGCAGCCGCCGCAGCATCTGATTCTCCTTCAGGAGGCGCACCTGCTTCTTCAGGTCTGCGTTCTCACTCAGAAGCCGGCTCATCAGCTCGCCACCCTCAGCCATGGCGGGCGCGTCCCTCCTCGTCCCTCACGGCTCCTGCAGCCCCATGGAGGTGGGAGCCCAGAGCCTGCAGGCACCACAGAAATAGCCTGGGCACGGAGTTCCGTAGCCACCGCCGCCTTCTGCGCCTTGTGATGTCACTGCCCTAGTGATGAGGTGCCCGGCACCCCCGCCTGACCCGGCGATGGCTCATAGCCCTGTTGAGGCCGTGAAGCTGGAGGCCCGTGGTGTGCACAGGCAGCCACTCCCACACCACGACCAGGGCCCGAGAATGCCAAGGACATGAGGCAGGTACGGGATGTCGGGACTGCACTCCAAGGGGGCGTCCAAGCCTCTCCCCAGTGAGCGGCCCAGCCAGGGTCGGGCGTCCACCCTGTGTGGAGTCCTCAGGCTGGGTGGGGATGCTGCCTTCACCTGAGTAACATGTGGGCTGCACCTCCCACAGGATCTGCCCAGGACACAGGGATCCCAGTGCAGTTTCCTGTGGGCCCTGGCACCCAGGGCGGCCTCTGGTGTGCAGGTGTTCATCAGGCCCCATCCTTGGCACCCACATTTGAGAAAGGAGGGGCTGGTGAGGGCAGCTGGAGGAGACCAGTCTGGGGAGGAGACCAGCCTGGCAGGGGAGACCAGCCTGTGGTGGGGACCAGCCTGGTGGAGGGGACCAGCCTTGTGGAGGGGACCAGCCTAGTGGGGAGACCAGCCTGTGGAGGAGACCAGTCTGCGGGGAGACCAGTCTTGGGGGGAGACCAGCCTGGAGGGGAGACCAGCCTGGGGAGGAGACCAGCCTGTGGGGGAGACCAGTCTGTGGAGGAGACCAGTCTTGGGGGGAGACCAGCCTGGAGGGGAGACCAGCCTGGGGAGGAGACCGGCCTGTGGGGGAGACCAGCCTGGGGGGAGACCAGTCTTGTGGGGAGACCACCCTGGGGAGGAAACCAGCCTGGGGGGAGACCAGCCTGGGGCAGCCCCACCATGAGCCCCATGATTGGCCCCACATGCTGAGGGGCGCTGGGTGGCCCTGAGGGCTGGGCTGGAGGCCACCTGCTGACCTCACTCCCCAATGAGAAGGGTCCAGCAGTGCCTGTCCACCCCTCGGACCACGAGCGCCCATGTCTAAGACACCAATTGTTCCTGACTGCACTGCTCCTGCCTGCACCTGAGGACAGCCCGAACCCATGGCCACGGCGCCTCGGGCCATCACGCAGGGCTGTGGCTCACAGGGTCCTACTAGAGCAGGCATCTGTCCTCGGTCAGTGTGACCATCTTGAAACCCACCCTGACTCCCCGCTTCTCCAATTACTTGGGAAAGTAAATCACCTCAGTGTTGTTTCTTGGCTCCAAGGGTCTTGTTTTATCAGCAGCCGGGATGCAACAGAAGGGTCATCTCATCCTCGTGGGAGGGGACGTAGTCCAGAAAACATGACCCACTGGGCTGGCCACACCTCCAGCCCTGTGACGGGCACCCACCACCACCAACCCAGTGGGCCGGCCACACCTCCAGCCCTGTGATGGGCACTCAGGACCACCAACCACCCAGTGGGCCGGCCACACCTCCAGCCCTGTGACGGGCACTCAGGACCACCAAGGGCACTCACGTGCAGACACCCCCAAGGGGAACACCACCTTCATTCAGCCCGGGGGGCCACATTACGGGAACATTGCTTCCAGGAGAGAGTCTCGAGTCAGACTTTGTGGGGAATGGAGGTTGCTATACCCCAAGTGTTCCTGACACAACCCAACCCGCCTGGCTGCACCACAGGGCTCACACCTCAGATCAAGACGAGGGCCCAGACACAGCCCACTGACGAGGGCATGCCCCTGCACGTCCAGGATGCAGGGCAGAGAGAGAAGTGAGGGGTGAGTCACAGATGCGCCCCCTACTCTGAGCCCGACGGGGCTCTGAATGGCTTTTCCTGCCCTGGCTCCTCCCATCGTATTTTAAATGCCATCTTCTTCCCGCTCCAAGGAAGCCTTCTCCTGACATCACATACTCTCCAGCCACGGACCTATCAACACTCTGACAGTTTTCTGATCTTGACACATTATCCTTTTAATATAGCACTGGATTCAATTTATTAATATCTTAAGTATTTTTATGCTCACAGGGGAAATCGATCTCAATCTCCTTTTCTTGTGATGTCTTGGTCTGGCTTTGGAACACTGGCCTTTTAACATCAGCCGCAGGAGTTCCATGCCATTTTCTGGGTGTTCCTTCTTTTTGTTTTTTGTTTTTGTTTTTTTTTTTGAGACGGAGTCTCGCTCTGTCGCCCAGGCTGGGGTGCAGTGGCCGGATCTCAGCTAACTGTAAGCTCCGCCTCCCGGGTTTATGCCATTCTCCTGCCTTAGCCTCCCGAGTAGCTGGAACTACAGGCGCCCGCCCCCTCGCCCGGCTATTTTTTTTTTTTTTTTTTTTTTGCATTTTTTAGTAGAGACGGGGTTTCACCGTGTTAGCCAGGATGGTCTCGATCTCCTGACCTCGTGATCCGCCCGTCTCGGCCTCCCAAAGTGCTGGGATTACAGGCTTGAGCCACCGCGCCCGGCCGGGTGTTCCTTCTTAAACGTCGGATGTAATTCACCTGTGAAGCTATCTAGAATTAGATTTCTTCTGGGAAGGTTCTAAATTTCTAAATCAATTTATTAACTAGACACAACGCTACTGACAGTTTCTATGCTTCCCTCATGTGCGTTTTGCTGACAGGTGTGGCTGTCAGGTAGTTTGTCCGTTTCCTGTGGTTGGGGAGCCCGGGCATCAAGCTTTACACCCCACAATTCTAATGTCATGTTTTTATTCTCATTCAACTTCTCTGGTTTCCTTTGTGCTTTTGTCTTTTTCAAGACTGTTTTTAGAGGAGTTTTAGGTTCTCAGCAACATTGAGAGGAAGGTACAGAGATTTCCCCACTCTCTGCCCCAACAAATGCACAGCCTCCCCTATTATCAACGTCCTGCACCACAGTGGTACCTTTTTGAGACAAGGTCTCGCTCTGCTGCCCAGGCTGAAGGGCAAGTGGTATGATCACGGCTCACTGCAGCCTCAAATTCCTGGGCTCAAGAGATCCTCCTGCCTCAGCCTCCCAAGCAGCTGGGCCTACAGGCGCGCACACCCACACTCGGTCCCAGAGTCCCTTTGTTACGGCTGATGAACCTACATGGACACATCACCACCACCCAAAGCTCACAGTTTACAGTGGGGCTCACTCTCCAGGCTGCACATTCTCTGGCTTTGGACAAACGTATGATGACCATATCCACCGTCGGTGTCAGGCTGGAGCACTTTCACTGCCCTAAAAATCCTCTGTACTCTGCCTGTTCACCCCTCCCCCAGCCCTGACCTCTGGCAACCGCTGACTTTTCACTGTTTCCACAGTTTTACCTTTGAGAGTGTGATCTAGTTGGAATCACAGTATGCAGCCTTTTCAAACTGCCTTTTCCACTTACTAATATGCACTTAAGGTCCTCCGTGTCTCTTCATGGCTTGATAGCTCACTTCCTCTTAGTGCTGAGTAATATTCCATGGTCTGGCTGCACTGAAGTTTACTCACTCATTCACCTACGGAAGCACATTTTGGTTGCTTTCACATTTGGGCAGCTATGAATAAACAGCTATCAGCCTCTGCGTGCAGGTGCTTGTGTGGACATAATGCTTCCACTCCTTTGGGTAAACACCAAGCAGTGCAATTGCTGGATAGATGGCGAGAGTATGTTTAGTTTTGTCAGAAACCACCAAGCTGTCTTCCACCGCGGCTGTGCCTATCCAAGTTATCAAAAGAGAAGGAAAAAAACGAAATTAAAAGAAAACAAAGAGGCCACACCATTTTGCATTCCCACCAACAATGAGTTCCTGTTACTCCACGTCCTCACCACCATTTGGTGGTGGCAGTGTTCTGGATTGTGGCCATTCTAATAGGTATATTGGTCGTTTTAATTTGCATTCCCTTGATGACATATGATGTGGAACATCTGTTCATATGCTTATTTAACAACTGGGTATCTTCTTTGGTACGGCGTTTGTTAAGGTCTCTGGCCCATTTTTTAACCAGGTTGTTTTATTGTTGGGTTTGAAGAGCTCTTTTGGATACTGATCCTTTGTGTTTTTCAAATATATTCTCTCAGTCTCTGACTTGTCTTTTCATTTTCTTGACATTCTTTGCAGAACAGAAACTTTAATTAATGTATTTTATTGAGACAGGGTCTCACTGTCACGCAAGTTAGAGTACAGCGGTGCAATCACAGTTCACTGCAGCCTCAACCTCCCAGGCTCAAGCAATCCTCCCACTTCAGTGTTCCAAGCAGCTAGGACAACAAAGAAAGTCCCTCCTATGTGGACATTGTATCATGTTTATTTATCTTCCTGGATATGCTTATGGCCTTTAAAAGATATTAAAATAGGCTGTGCTATTATCTCTTAAAATATCTGTTTTCCCTTAGGTAACTGGAGATGCACCCTGCTACTACTCACATCACTCCTGTTCCCTGAACCAGGCTGGGCCTCCAACTCGCCCCACAGGCAGGTGAGGTACGACAGCCAGAAACCCCAGATCTGCAGTTCTCCCCAGGATGAAATGAAACACTGTGACAGGCTTCTGAAAAGGGAATCAATGTCTGTTTATTAAGGTAGTTGCTCGTAAAAGTGACTTTCAATAACATTTTCACTATGAAAATGGATTTACATTTAATTTCTGGAAAACTGTTTTGTACAATGATCTGACCATGGCTAGGAGTCCCAGGGACAGCAGCCTCTGCTCAGGGCAGACTCTGTGATTCACTCTCTGTCCTGCTGCTGCCCCACGTGAGGGAGAACACGTGGGCTGAGAAAAAAACAGCATGTGCAAACCTGACAGATGTCAAGGGTCCCACCACAGTTTCTTCTGCGAAAATAAACCCGAGTTTTAAGATGTGCAGACAAGTGTTGACACTCAACAGGCAGCTGACCAGGCCCTGCAGGGCTCTGAGCAGGCAGGTGAGTCCCAAGGAGAGTCAGTGACAGCAGGTGGGGCAAGGGAGCTGGACAGGAGACCCCAGAGGGTGCAGCGCCTGGGTGAGAGCCCTGGACCCTGCACCAAGGCAGAGGGGTGGCCCTGAAGAACTCTGGGCGGGAAATGACAGGTTCCGAGGGTGTCCAGACGCAGACCTCCACTGCCCAAGGGAGGGCAATCAGCCAGGAGGCAGCAGGGAGGGGAGGGAGAGCAGATAAGGAGGCGTAGGGTGTGCTCTGGGCAAGGCAGCAAGGGTAACAAAGCTCTCAGTGACTCCTCCCAATAGCCAGGGGAGAAGAGTGACAGTCTCGGGTGGCCCTGAGCACGTGAGCTGCTCATCCACATCACTCAAAGGCAAAGCCAGGACCTGAACTTCCTATCCCAAGCCCTACATCCATGCAAGCCAGACTAGACTGGGTCAGAGGCTAGAAGGGAGCTCATAGGATTGCCTGGGGAAGCCTCGACCCAAAACCTGGCCCTCGCTCCAGCCCAGAGCACCTGCCTTGGCGTGAGACTGGCAGCAGCTGTAGGGGTGCCCTGGGCATATGCCGGGCTCCCAGGGTGCCATACCTGCCCAGTCAGCCCAGGGAGTGGTGATGGGCTGGGCGCTGGCTGTCCCTGCATTAGTAGTGCTCGCGCAGAAGAGACCACGACTGCTGCCTGCCCCTCACCCCTGGTTAACCTCGGCCTCCCCTGTGCATTTCTGTGACCTTAAGACTACTATAAGCCCTGTAGGCACCTCACAAACCACATTCCACACAGGTGGGCTCACGTCTCAGGGGCATGGGACTCCCTGCTGCACAGACTTGGGACATTCCCTGACAGCCCCCGCATACACGGGTGAGCTCATGACTCAGGGATGTGGGGCTCCATGACACTCCCCACATATACAGGCGAGCTCAGGACCCGGGGCATGGGACTCCCTGCCGCACAGCCTCAGGATGCTCCATGAGCACCCCCACACTGGGCTGTTCACGGATGCACACCGTACATGCCATTGTCACAGGGTTGCCCTCGTGTCCCTCAGCCCAGCAGACAGAAGGTGCAGGAAAGCAGCCTGCCCAGGGCCAACCCCAGCCCAAAGCCCACTCGACACTCAGGAATCGCACAGGCACAGCTGCTCCTCTCCCAGGAACTCAGCGATTGGTCAGAAAAAACCCTCCTAGCCTCACTACCTCGAGGAGGCCCTGCCCAGAGGTGGCAAAAGGCACTGTGCCCCCTTCCTCACCCAAGCCCGACAAGCGACTCTCAGAAATGAACCTACAGTGAAAATTAAGAGTCTAAGCCACCCACCCTGTCCCCATCCCTGCCTCCGGCCTGGTCCCCAGATTCACATCTGTGAGGCAGAGGTGGAGGGGCTGGAGCCCGAGACAGGGTTATGGGAGGGCTCCCCTACCCGGCCAGGACCCCTCGGCCTCACTGGAACACACAGATGGCACCCAGCAGGCAGGCATGTTCTCAGGGGTGGCCGGCAAGGGCTCTCTCAGGGTACAGCTGGGAGAAGCGGCCGAGGGCCCAGATGGGGAAGACGTTCCTGTAGCTCGTGTAGGAGATGGCACAGGACTTGTTGAAGACCCCGGAGATGTTTTCCTAAAAGAACACGGAGAAATAAACACAAAGGCTCCACCAGTCAGCTGAGGGCTGGTCCCTGAACTGGAGCCCTGGCTGTTGGCTTGGCTGACTTGTGGGTGAGTCAGCCTGGAAAGGGCTAATTAAGCAAGCGCACAGGAAAGCAGGTCGTCCATCCCGCACCAGTCACGGCACCGTCAGTCCAGCTCAGACTCCCCACCCTGCAGCAAACCCTGAGCCGGGGACACCAGCCCCTCACGACCACATCAGCTTCCACCAACTCAGCCTCATCCCAGGGGAGGGCGGTCGGCCTCACATGACCTCATGACGCCCACAACACAGGGACTTCCAGCTTAGTGAGGGGCCACTAGGTCGTCTGGAGCCGGAGGGTCTGTCCTGGAGCAAAAGGGCTTCCTGCCCACTGGCTTCTCCCATCCAGCTCCTCCCCCAGCCACAGCATCGCTTGAAAAAGCAGCAAGATCTGGACTTTAGGACCCAACCACCCGCCACAGACCTGCCACCAACTCTGGCATTCAGTGGCAGAGTTGACGCCTCCCAAGTGTCCAAAATACCCCAAAAAGGACACAGAGCAGGGGGACGTGGAAACAGCTGCACACACTGGAGGTCGGTGCTGGGCCTCGTGTGCTCAGGTCCCTGGCAGCGTACCTGCGGCCAGTCTCCATTGGGGAGCTGTTTCTCAAGCAGACATCGGATTCCTCTCTCCTGTGCCTCGATGTCAGGATGCCTGGAGGAAGAGGAGGCTGAAACACACCCATTGTGCATGCCGTCCAAGCATCATCCTCACCCTCACACAGCTGATCATAAGGGCAAACCCTGGAATGCTGCAGTGAGAATGGATGCATCTAAATTGATGCCCACAGGCCCTGCCAGGTGCAATCAACACCTCGGGCTCTTGCCACACCTTCTTCCTAGGCTCCCTGAGAAGCGGAGCCACAGCGATGACAGGCTGGGGACACAGGCCTCCTCAGGCCTGCCCTGGTGTTCCCCCCAGAAGAGGAGGCCAAGCCTTGTTCCCACCTGGGCCACTGGTCCTCACAGGCCTCTGGAGACCCACAAGAGCCCACGCTTGCTTGCTGACCAGGATAAGACACCAAGAAGGATCCAGAGCTCAGCAGGTCCAGCTCAACTGTGGGTCCATGACTGTCCTGCCCTCAGGGGTCCCCCAGACCCCACTGCTCCTGCTCAAGCAGACCTGCCCTAGCTTTCAGGGCTTTAGGAAGATTCCCCAAATGATCAAACCTAACAGGGCAGCATAGACAGGACGCTGCGGGTGCCTCTGTATGTACGTGTGCACAGGTGCCTGTGCATGCGTATGTAAGTGTGTGCATACATACATGTCTGTGTGTGACCCAGATGGGATACTGCGGGTGCATCTGTACGCAGGTGCCTGTGCATGCGTACGTGTGTGCATAGACCTGTGTGTATGGCATCTGTCTCCATGTACCTATGTCTGTGTGTGGCAAGATGGATACTGTGGGTGCATGTGTTGTGTGTTGGACACAGTGCCTGTGGTGTGCATGCATACTGTGTACAGACCTGTTTATTGCCTCTGTGTTCCTGTACCCTATGTCTTGTGTGCGGCACAGACAGTATGCTGTAGAACATCCCTGTAATGTGTGTACACAGGTCCTGTGCATCATAACTTGTGTCATAGATCTGTGTGTGCATCTGTCTCAACGTACGTCTGTGTGTGCCATACAGTGTGTGCGGTGCATGCCAGCATGCATGTGCGTGTGTGTGCACCTGGCACATATTGTCGAGCCAGCTGTGGACACAGGAGGCCACAGAGAGGCAGCTGCTGGACCGTCATACTACATACCAGGAAGTCTGCACTCTCTCGCAGCCCACCTCGCTGTTTCCATGGGTCCCCGATGCCCTGCTCTCCACCGACACTGCTAATGGTGGTGGTTCACTTCTAAGAGGCGAGCTCTCTGCAGGGCCCATTGGTGAGAGCAGCCACGTCTTGCCGGCACATGCCCTTGTAGGTTCTGTTCCCAGAATGGCAGCTGAACATCCCCTGCCCACAGGCCTCCCTCCTGTCACATTTCCACATCAGCCAGGCACCTGCTCACAGCGAGTGTCCTCCTCCACGCCAAACCCAAGGCTCAGGGACGGGTCCCTCGTCCCACCGAACGGCATCAGCCATCAGGGCCCAGCTGTGTTATGATCTGGACTGGCGGTCTGCACGTAACGCCGCTCCTCGTAAGGACTCAAAATCCTCCCCCCAGCCTCCGTTCTGCCCATCTGCCGGACAGGAGGAAGTACAGGCCCGGAGACCTCTGTCACAGGCAGGTCTGCAAACCAGAAGAAGGAACCACATCCACCAAGGAGGTCAGACCCCTGGCTTCTCCCTAAGAGGTTGCCTAGGTATGGGGAGGAGCCGCCCTACCTAAGGCCATAGGCCACTATGAAACCCCTGCTTGACTTCTGCAGCTGTGATACTGGGAACAGATACCCTGCCTCCCAGAGCGCTGGGAAGACAAAGGGACATGCCATACTGCGGATGACCTCATGATGTGTCAGGCTGAGTGAAAGTCTGAGTGCTTAGAGCAGCGTTTCACAACGCACCCAGCCAAGCACGGTGCTCACACCCCTAAACATCCACATGGCAAAGAGTGGGGCAGCTGGAGACAGGGCTGGACCGTACAGCAAGTACAGTGCTCCTCATCCTCTACTCTATGCATGCAAGAGGGAACAAGCTGAGACAGGGCTGGCCCATCAGTAACGGTGCTCCTCACCTCTAAAACATCTAGCCACAAGAGTGGGACCGCTGGAGACGGTTGGGAGAGAGCGGGCATGTTGGAGACAGGGCTGGGAGAGATAGGGCAGCTGAGATCGGGTATGGAGAAGTGGGTGGCTGGAGAGCTGGGAGAAAGTTGGGCGGCTGGAGACAGGGCTGGGAGAGAGTGGGGTGGCTGGAGACCGGGCTGGGAGAGAGTGGGGTGGCTGGAGATAGGGCTGGGAGAGAGTGCGGCAGCTGGAGACAGGGCTGGGAGAGAGTGAGGCAGCTGGAGACAGGGTTGCGACCAGAGGTCTCCTGCCTTCTAACCCGGTCCAGCGGGGCCCTGGACCCCAATCTTCCTACTCAGGGTTGGAAGGCATCTGTGTGCCTGGAAGGGCCAGAGGCCAGAAGCGTCCCTCCAGCATACATGTCAGGAAGCTCTGGAGCGCTGTGGGACCAGGGAAACACCCTCATTTCAACAGGGGATCTTATCTCACTGTTTAAAAACGTTAAAAACAGGACAGGCACAGTGGCTTATGCCAGTAACCCCAGCACTTTGGAAGGCCGAGGTAGGAAGACTGCTTGAGCCCAGACCAGTGTGAGCAACATAGCAAGACCTCATCTCTACATAAAAGTTTTAAAAGATTAGCCTGGGGTGGTGGCATGCGCCTGTGGTCCCAGCTACTCAGGAGGATCGCTTGAGCCCAGGAGCTCGAGACTGCAGTGAGCCAGGATCATGCCACTAACTGCATGTTGACTAAGCCCAGTTGACAGAGCGAGACTCCATCTCAAAAAACAAACGAACAAAAACACCCCTAAAATCAAATGTCAAATGTCAAAAAACACTCATGACAGAGCATTGGGTTGAGAACCCCCGCCCACCAGAGGACAGGCACTCACTCACCCATCTTGGTAGGTCTGCCCCATGCAGGCGAAGGCCTCCAGGCCAAACCAGGTGCCGTAGGTGAAGCAAACCCCCCAGGAGCTAGAGGGAAACAGGGAGAGCCTCAGCCCTTCCATCCTGTTCACAGCCGGTGTGTGAAACAACAGGCATTCTGCAACAATTACACGTGCCCCAGCCAGCCCACCAACTCCAGTGCCTCAGGCATTAAGGCCATGGAAGACAGCAGCTCTGTGTGCTGGACCCACCAGCCAGACAGACACCTAAGAGCAAGCAGAAGGGGTGGAGGGGAATAGCCATGCTCAGCCCACAGCGTGCTCCCAACAGCCTAGCTGTGCCCAGCAACATACTGAGCAACTTTCATCAGGGCAAAGGCCAGGCATGCCACAAAGGAACGAGGTCCCCCAGAAGTCACAGGCTGGCAGCTCACTTCCAGAAACTTCTGGTGCAGCACCAACATACAACCCAACATTTATGAATGCAGTGTTTGACAGCAGAAACCTCTAGATTCCATGCATGTCTGCACTCACGGGCAGAGGCTCACTCACCCTTCCCAGGAGCCATCGGCCCTCTGCTGCCGCCGACAGAACTCTAAGCCCTGCGTGAGGGTCTCCCTGGAACACATGAGATTGGTCCAGTGAACATTCCGGTAAAACGGCAGTTTACCTATCCCAATTCCACCCATTCCAGGGTCTCAAAAGAATGAGCATGGTCTCCCTTAAAAACCACATAAAAATAAACAGTTTACACAGACCTGTGAGGGTTTTAAAAAGAAGCAACTACAGGACACCAGAGTGGGAAGCAGATCGGCAGAGTCCAAGAAAGGGACGTGAGGGGAAAGCAAGGCCTCGGGAGGCCCCTGCAGGTGCCTCCCCTGCAAACAGGAGCAGCATCACTGAGATGCAGTGACCCAGGCTGGAGTAAACCCAACAAAGTGAACTAAATAAAAACAGGGAAAAGTCAATTAGAGAGAAAACAATAGATTTAGAAGACAAAGAAGACCCATCCTAAATCTAACTGATATTTCCAAAAAATAACTGGTTCTCTGAAAAGGCTGGAGTGCAGTGTCTACTCCAGTGTCACCCTGTGGGACTGAGACTTGTCTTTAACCAGCAGATCTCGGCAGGGTTGATGGGTGTCGGTCCTGGGAGGGACCGAGGTCTGTGTTACTGCACATGGTGCTAGCAGACTCCCTCCACCAACTCTCCCTTCTCGCTTTTGGGAAAATGCCATCCAGAGAGGTCCCTGCAGCAAACGGCCGTCGGCAGCTTCCAGCTGAGGAATGGGATCGTGCCGAGGACGCTGTGTGCTCAGAGGCAGATCTTTCCTCACTGGAAGCTCAGGAGAGACCCCAGTCCTGCCTAACACCCTGAATGAAGCCCGGAGAGACCCTGAGGCAGAGGACGACCCGCAAGGCCACGCCTGGACTTCTGACCAACAAAAATGGTGAAGTAACCGACGTGTGCTGTTCTAAGCCACTAGGTTTGTACTAATATTGTTACTTGGCAACAGGTAACGAATACAAACAGTCAAAGTACAAATTAGTAATATTAGCGATAAAAGGATAGAACTACAGATACGGTGAGAAATGAGAAGCAAATTTTATGTATTACATTTGCAAACTTAGAGAAAAATCTACAAATTAGAAAAATTAACTTACCAAAACTGCCTCAATCAAGAAATAGAGAACCTAAACAGTCCTAAAACTACTAAAAGAATGAGTCAAAATGTAAACTTTTCCCAGAAAAAAACCCTAGGCCTAGGAATTTTATAAATGAATGCTACTAAATTATCAGATACACTCATTCTAATCTCACACAAACTCTTTCAGAGAATAGACATAGGAGGAACACTCTAGTTCATTCTAGGAACCCAGAGAAATAAGATATGGAAAGGGAAAATTTCAGGCTCACGCATGAACACAGACGCAGAACTCTAAATTAAAACCGAGAAACTGCAGCCGGGTGCGGTGGCTCACGCCTGTAATCCCAGCAATTTGGGAGGCCGAGGCGGGCAGATCATGAGGTCAGAAGATCGAGACCATCCTGGCTAACATGGTGAAACCCCATCTCTACTAAAAATACAGAAAATTAGCTGGGCGTGGTGGCAGCGCCTGTGGTCCCAGCTACTCGGGAGGCTAAGACAGGAGAAGGGCGTGAACCTGGGAGGCGGAACTTGCAGTCAGCCAAGACTGTGCCCCTGCTCTCCAGCCTGGCGACAGAGCGAGACTCCATCTCAAAAAAAAAAAAAGAAAAGAAAAAAAAAGATACACTGCCACATGACCCAGCCATCCCATCCCCAGGCATTTACTCGGGAGAAACAAAAGTGTGTGTTCATGAACTAGAAGTAACCTCCATCTCAAACAAAAACAAAAACAAAAACAAAACTGAGAAACTGAATACTGTTTTAAATACAGACCAATACTAAGGTCTATCTCAGAAATACAAAGGTGTCTGAAGAAAAATCCATAATAATCCTCTACAAATTAACAAAGGACACAAATAGCAGACAGGGGAGTTTGAGACCAGCCTGGGCAACAGAGCAAGACCACATCTCTACAAAAAAGTTTAAAAATCAGCTGAGCGTGGTAGCACATGCCTGTGGTCCTAGCTACTCAGGAGGCTGAGACCGGGATTCTTTAAGCGAAGGAGTTTGAGGCTGCAGTGAGCTACGATGGCACCACTGCACTCGCGCCTGGGCAAGACGGTGAGAACGCATCTCTCAAAAAAAAAAAAAAAAAAAAAAAGAAGAGTCAATTGTTTTCCTACCAGCAATGAACAATTAGATTTTGACATTTAAAACACAATGCCATTTACATGAGAACCAAAAAGATGAAATTCTTTGGTATAAACAACAAAATATGTATGAGATCTATATGTGATGAAAACTACAAAATTCTGATGAAAGAAATAAAAGATCTTCCCAACTTGAGCTACAGATTCAGTGTAATCCCAACCAAAGTCTCAGCAAGTTATTTTGTAAACTATCGACAAACAGATTCTAAAATGTGCATGGAGAGGGGAAAAAACCCAGAACAGCCAAAACGCTATTGAAAGAGAACACTAACGCGAGAACGCTGACAGTGACCGACGTCAAGGCCTACTCCAGAGCTGCAGGAACCAAGACTGTGCGGGAGTGCTGAGAAGAATAAACAGATGAACGGAGCAGAACGGAGAGCTCAGAGATAGACCCACGCAAACGCAGGCAACCGATTTTTACAAAGAAACAAAGGCAACAAAACGGCACAAAAAGAGTCTTCTTGACGGGCGGTGCCAAACAACCGGACATCCACACGCAAAAAAATCTAGACACGGACCATAAACCCTTCACAAGAGTTAACTCAAAATGAATTATGGACCTAGACGTAAAATGCAAAACTTAAAAACTCCTAGAATATAACACAGGAAAAAAATCTAGGTACCCTTGGGCTTGGCAGTAACTTTAGATATAACACCAAAAACATGATGCATGAAAGAGAACACTGATAAGCTGTACTTCATTAAAATGAAAACTGGCTCTGCAAAAGATACTACTAATAGAGAGAAAAGACAAGACACAGGCAGAAAATACTTGCGAAAGACATATCTGATAAAGGACTGGCAGCCAAAATATACAAAGAACTAAAACTCAACGATAAGAAAACCCAATTTAAAAATGAGCCAAAGACTTTAACGGACACGTCATTGAAAAAGGTATACGGATGGCAAATAACTATATGACAAGATTTTAACATAATGTCATTAGGGAATTGTAAATTGAAACAAGGAGATACCACTACACACCTCTTAGAAAGGCTCAAACCCAAAACACGACAGCGAATGCTGGTGAGGATGTGGAGCGACAGGAACGCTCATCATTGCTGGTGGAAACACAAATGGTGCAGCCACTTTAGAATCCAGTTTGGCAGCTTCTTACAGAACTAAACACGCTCTTACCACAGGACCCGGCAGTCACGCTCCTTGGCATTTACCCGGATGAGCTGAAAACTTGTGTGCATGCCAACATTGATAGCAACGTTATTCACAGTTGCCAAAACTTGGAAGCAAGCAAGACATTCACCTTAGTAGGTGAATGGATACACTGTGGTACATCCAGACAATGGGATATTATTCAGCACTAAAAAGAAATGTGCTATCAAGCCATGGAAAGAGACTCAAGAACCTTAAATGCTTATTACCAAGTGAAAGAGGTCAGTCTGGAAAGGCAAAACTATGGAGACGGTAAAAATATCAGTGTTTGCTACTAAGGGGTTCCGGAGGTGGGGACAGCGCAGAGGACCCTGGGGCAGTGAATTCCTGTGGGGGTTCGGAAGCGGGGACAGCGCAGAGAACCCTGGGGCAGTGAAATCCTGTGTGACACTGCAGTGGTGGGCACATGCATCACACATCTGTGAAACCACAGAATGAACAACATGAAGAGGAACTTGAATGTAAACAATGGACTCTGGGCAATATTAATTTATGAATGTTGACTCATCAATTGTAGCAAATGCACCACTTTAATGCAAGATGTTAATATTAGGGGAAACTTGGTGGAAGGTGTGAGGAGTTAGTGGCTTTATGGGAACACTGCATCTTCCACTCAAATTTTCTATAAATTTAAAGCTGCTATAAAAGATAAACTGCATACATTCTTTTTAAAGTTTAGCAAAATTATCTAGCTATGAGATCAGTATCAAAATCAACAGCATAAGAATCTAAGAGTCCACAGTGATAATAAATAAGTAAATAAACAGAGGCAAACGAAAGGCTTTTGGAAGAAACACCAACTAATACATATGGAAGAAATGACAATTTGTAAGCATTATGCAAATAATTGATTCAGGCAAGAATCATCATCAGATGCTAACACTAACAGCTCTAAGTGTGATGAGAAATAGGACAGTTGCATAGTCTAAAACTGTCTCCCCACAAAGAAATGGAAAGCAACTTCATAGTGGAGAAACTAAGTACAGTGCTCGTCACCTTAATCACCTTAATCAAGGGATCAAAGCTGCTGTGTGCTTCCTGGTAAGGTGCAGGGGAAGGCCCCATTTCTTCTGCAATATTCCTGACAAAAATGTACAACTTCATAATCTGAATCTAATCACGAGACACCAAAAAACAAAACACTGAGGCTATTCTACAAAATAACTTGCTGAACAATTCAAAAATGGCAAAGTCAGCAAACACAAAGAAAGATCAAGGAATTATTCCAAGTTAAAAGGGTGTCAATGTGATAACTAAATGCAACCAACATGCACAGTGAGAAGGGTAAGGAAAACAGAACAAGAAAACAAAAATAATTAAAAATAAACAAATGCAACCCATGATGTTGGATTAAAGCTTGAGGAAAAATTTTCCCACAAAGGACATTATTGGAACAATTAGGCCGGCAGATTAGTATTTCATCAACATTAACATTCTGACTTACACTTACACAAAAGAATACACCTGCTAAGAAATACTCAGGCAGTTAGGGGTACATCCTATCTGCAACTTCCTCTCCAATGGTTCAAGAAAGAATGTGCCTGGATCATGTGGCAGGACAGGTAATGAAGCCCTCAGGGCAGAGCGCCACCCACTAAGGAATCCTAGTCAGAGTAAACAGGAGCACTTTTCACTATTTTTCTAACTTTTTTATAACTTTGTGAATTTAGGGGCGAATTTAAGTCTGCATAGTAAAATAGAATATTCCATATAAATAGTGTTAAAGTAACTGGCAACTCCAAATTGTATCTCAAAAACTCTTCAAGTAAGTTTAAAATCTTTTTTTTTTTTTGAGACGAAGTCTCGCACTCTCGCCCAGGCTGGAGTGCAGTGGCGCCATCTTGGCCTCCCGGGTGTACGCCATTCTCCCACCTCAGCCTCCCGAGTAGCTGGGACTACAGGTGCCTGCCATCATGCCCAGCTAATTTTTGTTATTTTTAGTAGAGACGAGATTTCACCGTGTTAGCCAGGATGGTCTCGATCTCCTGACCTTGTGATCTGCCCTCCTCGGCCTCCCAAAGTGTTGGGATTACAGGCGTGAGCCACCAAGCCCAGCAAGTTTAAAATCTTAACATAAAAATCAGACTAATACATTTAACCACTTAAAAGTTAAAAACGTATGTTCAAACTCCCTAAAGAGATAAAAAGAACAAAGAAATTGAGGGGAAAATATCTGTAACATAATACACAAATACTTATTGTGCTTAAAAATGAAAGAAAAATCGGCCGGGCGCGGTGGCTCAAGCCTGTAATCCCAGCACTTTGGGAGGCCGAGGCGGGTGGATCACGAGGTCAGGAGATCGAGACCCTCCTGGCTAACACGGTGAAACCCCGTCTCCACTAAAAATACAAAAAACTAGCCGGGCGCGGTGGCGGGCGCCTGTAGTCCCAGCTACTCGGAGGCTGAGGCGGGAG
>NW_016812921.1:477042-516900 GCF_001698545.2 Rhinopithecus bieti | reverse complement strand
AAAAAAAAGAAAGAAAAATCATCCTGGTGAAAATTTTTTAAATGGCTGGATGTGGTGGCTCACTCTGTAATCCCAGCATTTGGGGAGGCCGAGGTGGGAGGATTGCTTGAGCCCAGAAGTTCGAGACCAGCCTGAGCAACACAGCTAGACCCCATCTCCACAAAACATTTTAAAAATTACCCAGGGGTGACGGTATGCACCTGTAGTCCCAGCTACTCATGAGGCTGAGGTGGGAGGATTGCTTGAGCCCAGGAGTTTGAGGCTGTGGTGAGCCATGATTTCACCACTGCGCTCCAGCCTAGGTAAAAGAGTGAGACCCTGTTTCAAACAAATAAACAAAAAAAGAATGTTCTAGCTTGGAAGTCACCAAACAAATGCAGAGGAAGCCCGCGAAGAAGCCACCATTGCTCCCCTGTGTGCCACATCCAGGACTCATTGTTCTACACAGTGACAACAGCTGACGTGCTTCCCTGCGGCATCTCACACAATCCCACCACTCTGCGAGGCTGTACTCTTGACAAACCCAGGCAGGGAGAGAGATGAGCAGAGAAGAGAAGTCACCAGGCCAAGTCAGACAGCCAGAAGAGGCAGGGATGGGGGCCGACCCAGACAGGTGGACCCCAAGCCATGTGGCTCTAGGGAATAACAATGGTCATGAATAAATATTTAACAAGAAAATACCAGTTAAGGTTAAAATTGGGAAAAGCTAAAAAAAAACAATGAAAACTGAAAAATAACCCAGGGGCTACTGAGTAAAACGACACAACACCCGTGTCATGACTGCTCCTGCTGGAGGAGCACGCTCAATGGTGGGGCTTTTAGAAACCTCACCAGGCACAAAGTGGGCCAGGTGTGAAAGAGGCAGCAAGCCACCACGGAAATGTGGAGGCCAAACAGCAACAGCAGATTCTCCTTCAGGGGCGAGGAGGGGCAACTTAGCTGCTTCTTCGCACTTCTCTGTATTTTGCAAGTCTTGTTTGCGAAGAACCTGCTTTACTTTTATTACAGTGATTTTTAAAAGATGATCTGTTTTTTAAAAGGCCAATTTTCTAAATGTGGCTGAGGACAACTCGCGCCCACTTCACGCTGCACAGCAGACATGGCCAAGGGCCATGCCAGGCCAACAGAAGACCCTGAACACAGTGCCCTCCTAGCTGTACCTGTGAAGCACAAGAAAACCCCTGCTCCATCCATGGCTTCCAAAAAAACCACACCAGAACATTCTCAGATTGTACATGAGGCAGCATGCTCCCACATAACCCATGGGCCAGAGAAGAACAGTAGAAACAGAAAACACTTTGAGTATCTGTGCTACCGCAGCGAGCACCAGAAAACACTTTGAACTGAATGATATATCAAAACTCATCTATAGCCTTAAGTGCGTATTTCAATAAAAGCCTGAACATCAAATATCTAAGTATTCAAGAAAAATAAAGGAGAAAGAAAATAACAAAGACCGGTGTGGTGGCTCACACCTATAATCCCAGCACTTTGGGAGGCCAAGGAAGGCAGATCACCTGAGGTCAGGAGTTCAAGACCAACTTGGCCAACATGATAAAACCCCGTCTCTAATAAAAATACTAAAATATTGGCCAGGCATTGTGGTGAGCACCTGTAGTCCCAGCTACTCGGGAGGCTGAGGCAGGAGAATCGCTTGAACCCTGGAGACGGAGGTTTGCAGTGAACTGAGATCACACCACTGCTCTCCAACCTGAGCGACAGAGCAAGACTCCCTCTCAAAAAAATTAAGAAAGAAAGAAAATAACAACGAATAGAAACTGATGAAACCAAAAATAAAGTCTCTTTAAAAACAGAATCAAAGACTAACATGGTTTTTTTCAAAAGATCAGTATAAAATTCTCAGAAGGAAGAGGAGGATGTCAGCGTTGAGTTCAGAGCCATCCAAGAGGACACTGAACAACTTTGCGCGAATCAGTATAAAGCTGAGTGGAAATGGGAAGACTCACCAGACTGATACAAAAATGGAAAATCTGCTCAGTCCTATAAACTATTAAAGAAATAACACTGTACTCTAGCCTGAGTGACAGAGTTAGACCCCATCTCAAAAAAAAAAAGAAAAAAAGAAAGAAATTGAACTTCTAATTTAAAACCTTTCCTCAGGCCGGGCGCGGTGGCTCAAGCCTATAATCCCAGCACTTTGGGAGGCCGAGGTGGGCGGATCACGAGGTCAGGAGATCGAGACCATCCTGGCTAACACGGTGAAACCCCGTCTCTACTAAAGAAGTACAAAAAACTAGCTGGGCGAGGTGGCGGGCGCCTGTAGTCCCAGCTACTCGGGAGGCTGAGGCAGGAGAATGGCGTAAACCTGGGAGGCGGAGCTTGCAGTGAGCTGAGATCCGGCCACTGCACTCCAGCCTGGGCGACAGAGCGAGACTCCATCTCAAAAAAATAAATAAATAAATAAATAAATAAAAATAAAACCTTTCCTCAAAGAAAACTCCAGGCCCAACTGGCATTTCCGGTAGTTTTTCCCAAACATTTAAGGCAGAAATATTATGAATACTACACAAATTCTTCTAAAGAGTATTTTAAAAAACACTTTCCAACTGCTTTTCTGAGTCCAGCATCATCTTAACAGGAAAATCTGACAAAAACATTATAAAGAAAAAAAAATTATAGACCAGTGTCTCTTGTAACCAGAGTTATTAAAATCCTAACAAAATATTCTTCAAATTGAATCTAGCAATATATAAAAAGGACAACGCATCATGACCAAGGTGAGTCTACACCAGGTTTAACAAAAGTAAAACAAGGAATCGTAATAGGATAAAAAAAGAACCTACAAAAACCACATACCCTATAACGTACCCTCTAACACAGCAATGCCACTCCTAGGTATGTGACCATGAGAAATGGGTACCAGGTGCCCCCAAAAGATAAGTACAAGAGTGTTCACAGTAGACGCTTCATCATAACCCAGACTGAAATCCTCCTGGGTGGTGACAACAGGCAGCTGCATAGCGCAGCATCGGCGTTCAACTGAAGGCCAGAGGGAGAGAGTGCTGCTGTTACCTGAGCCACCTGGCTAACCACACGCAGGAGAGCAGGAGAAGGCAACACGAGTTCCGCACCTCAAGAGTCCACCTACACAAGGTTCAAAGCGAGCAACAGAAGCCCACGACCTGGCAGGCATGTGGGCACCCCTCATGGGGAGGGCTGAGGGATTTGGTGGCATCACTATGTCTAATGTAGGCACCAGCGCCTGTTCACTTCAGGAAGATCAACCTGTACACTTTTCTGAATACTGGCTACCCTCCAATAGGAAAGGTTACTTAAAAACTGCTACTGGGACACAGGTGGAGTAAGGTATGTAATGTCTTTTTAACATTATTAAAAGAGAGAGAGAAAATCCATTTGTGTGTTATAATTGTGCTATTCTGAGCCCCTAACAGATATTTTCCTGCTTCAGGGCATATGACTAGATTCTACAACATCCGAAGTCTCTTGCATGTTTCCATGAGTTTTGTTTCTGAGATGGGCCGCCAAGGCCCTGTATTAGAGAACGATGCGTCTGGGTCGTGGCCCCCGACTTGGCAGCCCCCACACTGAGTGGCAGAGCATCTTGGGCTGAGGCCCTCCTTACCTGATCTCTGCTGCCCTGTGGTCCGGGAAATGCTTGTGGAAATACTTAAGCGCCTGCATCACGGCAGAGGTGCACTCCACATATGTGTAGTCAATCATGATGTCCCCTGGGAGGGGAGGAACAACCAAGGTGTTGAGTCTCACCCTGGCTGCCCAGGCCAGATAACAACAAGCAAGAGCATTGCAGTGAGCCCCGGCCTGGACACTGCCTCCCTGACCAACCTCCAGAGCAAACACTGGCCAGCCCAGGACACACACCTGTGCTACGTGACAGCGAAGATGAGGGGAACACAGCAGAAAGCTGCGACCCCACCCCAAAAAGCCATGTGTGATGGGGAGGGGACCAGAAACAGGAGTATATGTGAGGTGCTCAGAAGTGGACCAGGGGTGAGATCCTCCCCCAAGACCAGTACAGTGGCAACCACGCACACACAGCAGCCTACCGCCCATGGCATGGGTCGCCTCAGTCCCCACAGACACCTCCCTGCAGGCGCTCTGGACACACAGCAACCCCCAGAGAACACAAGCCCTGTGGACTGAGCAGGAACCAGCCCAGGCTGTGGATCTCAACTGGAACCCTCCACCGTCCCCTAAGTCTGACCTGATGCCCTCCTATCCACAACACAAGGATCCTGCCACCCCCGGGCATGGAGGAGCGCAGAACGGCCTGGGCTGAGGGAGGGTTCCAGACAGATCTGCTGGTGAACCTGGGCCCTTGCAGCCTTGGGCAAGAGGGAAAAGCTGGTCCCCGGGTTTGTGCACCACAGCGCTGGCCGACCCCGGGTTTGTGTGCCACAGTGCTGGCTGGCCTTGGGTTTGTGCACCACAGCGCTGGCCAACCCCAGGTTTGTGTGCCACGGTGCTGGCCGGCCCCGGGTTTGTATGCCACAGCGCTGGCCGACCACTCACCGAAGACCTCCGAGGGGTTCAGCAGCTCCAGCAAGTGCCCCCCACGCTTGGTCTCGTAGGTGGCGAACCCTCCGTCGTGATTCCTCATGTTCAGCAGCTGAAATCACACAGAGCACCCGAGAATGCACCCACGTGCTGAGACACACAGGCGCCCAGGCCACAGTGGAACTCTCTAGAGGCAACACTAGGGCTGACAACTGATGGGCAGGAACAGAGGGTGGAGACCCGATTTCCATGTTAACCGAGCCCTTGGGTGCCCCAAGCAACAGCTGCAACCTCAGCCATCAGGGTTTCCGTGCACACCCACCAGGGAATATGCCCCCACACGTGCCATGGCTTAGAAACCAAGTGTGTGCTGCCAGATTAGGGCAGGGTCTCCACTGGGAAACACACACAAAAGCCATATGTGCTGAAAGGATGTGGCACCAGAACCAACAAATTCCTTCTTCAGACACCCAACGGAAACCACCAGACAGAAACCTTGTGGGCCACACCGGCTCCTGCAAGCATCGGTGGCTGGGCTGGACACCAGCTCCGCAATGCAGGGCCCTGTGCACACAGCCCAGCAAGGCCCCTAGTCCAGCCAGAGCTCACAGTTCTCCACATATAAACGCTGTCCAAGGACAAGCTCCTATGGCCCAGCCGGAGTGTGTGCTGTGCCGGAGCCCACGGGAGTGGAAGTGAGCATGCAGCTCTCTGTGGGACACGATGTATGGACAGGGCTGCTGGGACCACAGCCTTACCACAGCCACAGCATCGCAGAGCCGCTCTCGGGGGATGTGCTCGGTGACATAGGGACACTTCTCCTGCAGGAGCAGCACAGCCTTCAAGGCCTCAGCTGTGCAGTCAGCAACGATCCAGCCGCAGTCCAGCGTGCTGAAGGAGAAGCCACCCTGCAGAACACAAGCCGTGACCCCAGGTTGGGGGTGTCCACACCCCAGTTCTCCAGAGCGCGGCACGCCACCAGCCCGTCAGCGCATCCTGCCCCACCACAGAGCACCCGTCAGGGCAGGGGCCCATCCACCAAAGGTGTGTGTATAGGCTCAGGGCCCCAGCTGTACATGCCAGACAGAGCGCTCCAGCTTCCAGCATAGGGACCGCTGCAGGGGTGCAGCTTCACACCCCTCAAACCTTCAGATCTCACGACGGACAGGATGGGGCCCAGGTGCCCCCCACCCGCATCGTAAACATGCAGCAGCAGTCGTGTCCATGCCTAACTTCATAGCCTGCACCTGTGGTCACAGCCCACACCGGCTCTGAGGTCTGCTTCTTCCCTCTGCCTTCCCCGGACGCCCTGGCTACACTTTGGCTGTCCTTCCGAAGCCCGTGTGTACCGTGACCACCTGAACCGCTCTGAGGCACAGCCACGTGTGCAAGCCAACTGTGCCCCCATGTGCCAGGCAGCTCAGCAACATGAGGCATGGGCCCCTATGCCAGGCGTCTACCACAGCAGGACACCCAAAGACGCCAAGGGAAGAGCCCCCCTTCAGACAGAATGACCCACTCTGCTGAGGGCAGCCTCCCCTTGGGGACGGGGCAGGGATGGGGCTGGCTTCCGCATACCTTGCACATCTGGCGGTAGTACTTCTGGTAGTCGGGAGGGTTATCTGGGACCTGGGCAGCACCGAGGGTAAATGTAGAAGCAGAGAACATGTCACCACGGGAGATCCCCATCCGGGACATCACTGAGACAGACTGGGCAGGACCGGAGAGGCAGGACGTGCCCGGGAGCTTACTCTGCCGGCCATAGCCATCATGGTGCTGCGAGACACCCGAGGGCCCGCACCTGTTCAGCTCACCACCCACGGCTGCTGGGAAACGTGACTGGCCATCGAGGGCTGAAACCAGCCCAGACGGGAGGCACCTGACTCCCCTGTGATCTCCCCACTGGCCAGAAGGCAGGGAGGGGGCCCAGGTCTCTGCGGGTGTGCTCTGTGCCAGGGGCCCCCGCTGCCTCCTGAACAACCCCAGCTCCGTGGACCTCAGCTCCTGGGCTGCCTCTCACTTCAGTGAGAAGGAAAGAGGCCTGGAATGCAGTAGGGTTCAGTCAGCCTCCCCAAGTCCCCATCACCCAGAGCAAGTCCTCGGCAGGAGGCAGGAGCAGGAGCAGGCTGCCATAGGGGCAGGCACAGCAGGACCATGCCCCTCCTCTGCTTGAGCCCAAGATGGGTGCCAGCCTCGGCCACACGGAGGCCAGGAAGACCCAGAAGCCCTGCAGAAGCAATGTCCTGGTGAGAGGTGAAGGGTGGGAGATGGCGCTGGGGGGCAGTGGTTCCAGGCAGAGGGACACTGGCTGAGGCATGGGAGACATGGGAGGTTGGGGTGCATGTATGGGATGATGATGGCTGAAGACTGGGGTGCAGGCATGTGTGAGAGACACCGAGGTCAAACTATGGGCGCGGGCAGGGTCTATGGGCAGCTGATCTGGCAGGATGGACTGGGGCTTTCGCTGCCGTCTCAGGAGGAAAAGTCCACAGGCTGGCATCACCTCCGTGGGCAGAGGTGCTTCAGGGACACGGAGGTGCTGTGTAGGCTGTGCAGCTCAGGGTACACAGCCTCTGCCCATGCCTGGCCCCTGCACACAGTGGCTCCAACATGAGCAGGACGCAGAAACTGCCAGCACCTCCAGCACCCTGCAGGCCTCAGAGAGCTGCCCCAGGTGAGGGCAGTCCGAGGAGGACCGGTGGATGGAGCATGGGCTAGGGAGGGGAGGGGAGTGGAGGGGAGGGGAGGGTGGGGTGACCTGAAAACCAGTGCAGGAAATAGGGCAGGGTGAAGGTGAGGTGGGCACTTCCGCCTGCAGGAGCTCCCAGCCCTGATCCCCCTCTTCAGCCTCCTCAGAGCCCCAGGCACTGGCCTCACCTGCGAGAGTCGCAGGAACTCATGTGCTTTCTGCAGGCAGGATGAAAACTCAGGCCTGTGGTGCCCGCCTGCCTGGAAGAGACAGCAGGACAGAGAGGCTGAGCTGCCTTTGCATGGCCAGCATGGCTGGGCTGGTTTCCCGATGGTCCTGGCCACATCCTGCCCTCACTGGGAACCAGAATCAAACTGGCAGACATCTCTAGAGAGTGCCAGGGTTTCTTGTTGCACTTACTTTTAAAGACAAAAAAGCAGAAGTCCATGAGATATGAATGAAGATGGAAGGGCACAGAAGAGACCATTTATGGATGCCGGTGCCCACCTGCCTGGCCAGCAACTACGCCCAGAGGGTCTCCAGCACCCTGCATGGGCAGGACTCTCCAGAAACACTTTCAGAATCCCACTGACCTCATTCCCACCAGCGTCAAAATCCACTCTTGTTTTTCTCCAGTACTGGCTGGAGAATGCCCATAACAAGCACAAGCAATTCCAGCTCTTTTTTTTTTTTTTTTTTTTTGAGACGGAGTCTCACTCTGTCACCCAGGCTGGAATGCAGTGGTACAATCTTGGCTCACTGCAACCTCCACCTCCCGGGTTCAAGCAATTCTCTCCCTCAGCCTCCCAACTAGCTGGGATTATAGGTGCCCACCATCACGCTCGGCTAATTTTTGTGTATTTTAGTAGAGACGGGGTTTCACCATCTTGGCCAGGCTGGTCTTGAACTCCTGACCTTGTGATCCACCCGCCTCGGCCTCCCAAAAGTGCTGGGATCACAGGCCTGAGCCACCGTGCCTGGCCTGAGCAGTTCCAGTTCTAAGAAGAGCCTGGAGTCCCACTCCCGCCTACACTCTCAGAAACAGCCCTCACCAGGCTCCCCTTCTCCCAAGGGCCCCAACCCAGCCCTACACCCAGGGCTGCTGGTCAAGGCCGCCCCCTCCACAGCACAACCATCTGAAGCCAGAGGCCAGAGCCCAGGTCACTGGAAATACCAAGGAGTGGCAATCGTGTGGCCAGCAGTGCTGCCCTCAGGTGGACGCGTGGGCTCACGTGCACAGGAAGGTCAGCTGAGGCTGAGAAAAGAGGAGCCACGAACCTCAAGCAGAGCTTGGATGGCAAAGGCGGTGTCCCAGATCTGTGAGCCGTTGGTGCCCTACACACAAAGGACGGTGTTACAGCAGCGGGTGCAGCCCCTCCCACTCCCAGCCACTGCCTCCAGGATCCAATGGGCACCTGAGGGCCAGGTGTGGGGGCTCCCACCCAGCCAACGCTCAGCCTCAGGCTCTGAGCCCTGGGCACCCCTCATGGCTGACAAGGGCCTCAGAGGAGGCTGAGCCCTGCAGGCAGACACAGGTCGGGGAGCCTCGTGGAGTCCCCCCTTTCTTCATGGGCCACCAGGCAGGACAGTGTCCCTCTGAGGACACTTCTAGGACTGGACGATCCCTCAGAGGCTCCAGTACCCACACAGAGCATCCAGCTGCTCTCACCCAGTGACAGCAGCGCACCTCAGTCATGGTGACGCTTGGAAATGACCCCCATTTCTTTTTTTTTTTTTGAGATGAAGTCTCACTCTATCACCCAGGTTGGAGTGCAGTGGCGCGATCTCAGCTCACTGCAACCTCCGCCTCCTAGGTTCACACCATTCTCCTGCCTCAGCCTCCGGAGTAGCTGGGACCACAGGCGCCCGCCAGCACGCCCAGCTAATTTCTTTTGTATTTTTTAGTAGAGTTGGGGTTTCACCATGTTGGCCAGGATGGTCTCAATCTCCTGACCTCGTGATCTGCCCTCCTCGGCCTCCCAAAGTGTAGGGATTACAGGCGTGAGCCACCGTGCCTGGGCAACAAGTACACCTGGAGGTGATGGGAATTCTGCACAGGGCTGGGAAGGCCCCACCTCATATCTCACCCCGAGCTGGGCTCACAGGTACACACTCTGGTCTCAGTTCAAAGGGCCGGTGACCAAACCCTAGTGAGACAGAGCCGGGCACTGACCAAGATAGACATGGGGATTGGGCGGAGGGTGGTGTGTGGCAGAGGCATCCAGACACCACGCACTGGAGGGACAAGGCAGGGACCACCAGAAAAGCATTCTCACCAAAGAAACACAATGGGATCAAGCCTCAGGGCCTGGCCAGTTTACAAAAACTCGGGGAACAGCAGGAGCAACCAGTCAGATCTGGAATGTGCAGCCCTTCAGGGACAAATCTTCCAGGAGGAGAAAATAGACCAGAGACTGCTGGACTAACAGGAGCTCAAAGACCAACAACCAAAGGCCTGTGTGAATGGCCTGAATCCTGATTCACACACACCAGCCACAACGTGAGGACTACACTCAGGAACCGTCACGAAGTTTGTTGGGTGTGACAACCTCAGAGCAATTTTGTAAAAACACAGACGCCCTCATCAGCTTGAGGTACACTGAGGAGTCGGAGATGTGGGACAGAGAGGGTCAGGGAGGAGGGTCAGGGAGGGACAGGGAGGACCAGGGAGGGAGGGTGAGGGAGGGCTGGACAGGGAGGGCCAGACAGGGAGGGCCGGACAGGGAGAGAGGGACAGGGAGGACCAGGGAGGGAGGGTGAGGGAGAGCTGGACAAGGAGGGAGGGACAGTGAGGGCCGGACAGGGAGGGCGGGACAGGAAGGGTTGGACAGGGAGGGCCAGGGAGGCCAGGGCCTGCTCTAGGGCTTGTTACTCACCTCTACTTTGCATGTGTTTTGAAAACCTTTTCACAAAACACGGACAGTGTCCAGGGAGCCTCTGGAGATCTCAAGGCCAGCTGGGTAAAAGCTCGTGGCTAGGGGCACCTGGCACCAAGGGTAGCCCTGGGGCGGGCAGTGCTGGGCCCACATGTGTCTATCCCAAATGTGACACCCAGGACACCTCTGGAGACTCCATATTCCCACACTGAATCAGTGTGGGGGACAGAAGACAGGCCCCGCAGGGCGTAACCCTCCTTAGACCACAAGGCATAGGGCAATGCTTTCTGGGTTTCTGATACACCCACTGTGTCAATGCACAAAGGGGTGCAGGCTCAGCCCAGTCGGACAGGACTGGGGTCTACAGGGCCCCCAGAGCCAGGACAGGACCAGGGTCAGCCAGGATCCCACACCGGCCTCCCTACTCTCGTGCTTGGTGCCCCTCATGACTGGGTTCCAGCCCACTCAGGCCAAGTCCTCGGGGAGCATCCAGGCCTGGCCACAGGCTACCACGGTCTTCAAGCTCCTGTCCTGTCCACCCAGGACCTGAAGAAGGAGCCTCTTAAATTAAGAGTGCATGGAGGAGAAGCCCCCACGAAGCAGAGGCACCTCCTGCCACAGTAACAAGATGAGAGCTTCTGCAGCTCTGGGTCTGTCGTTACACAGTTGAGCCCACTCGGACCATCAGGGCAAAAAGCAAACAGGACAGCTGCAGACAGACATTTGAGAACTGTGGGCACCCACAGGGACACAGCCAGAGGCCTCAACTGACGCAGCCTCTGGTCACACGCTGCCAGGACCTGGTCCAGGAGGTGTTATTACTGAACCCCAAAGGAAAACTAATAAAGCGTAGAAGTGACTGCAAAGGAAGCAGGCAGCCGCAGTCCTGCAGCCCTTACCTGCATTTTCATGCCGTCAAGACCCATCCTGTGAGGACAAAAAAAGCCCAAGTCAGGTGCAAGGAGAAAGCTGGAAGCCCAGCTGGTTACCCAGACCCTGCACCCAGGAGGGTCCCAGAGAGGGGTTCTGTCCTCTCCCCCGAGGCCTGGCACTGGCCTGGATACCACCCCAGCTGGGCTGCTGGGCATGAGGGCCACACTCTATGGAAGACAGGACACACTCACCCAGGAGGGGCACAGCCAAGGCAAGGGGCAGCGGGAAGCTCCCTGACCCCAGGCTGCGCCATCCCTGCTGCCCTCATGCAGTGCCGAGGGACCAGAGGAAGGGGCCTGCACAGCGGAGGCTTCCCACTGTGGGACAGCTCTGTGCCCTCCATGACAGGGGCCCCACCTCCAGGGCACAGTCCATGGCTGACAAGCTCCCCTTGTCCACAGGCCTCCCTGACGCCAACCTGAAGCTGCCCTGCTAACCTACCACCCCCTTCCTCACTCTACCTTCTGGGACCACCCCACGCTTCCACTGGGTGACAAATCTTCCAATTCAAAGACAACCCTCAGTGGCTTCCACAAGCCCTGACACTGCTGGTTCCTGGTGGTATTCCCTGGCAGCATTCCCAGATGGCACCGTGGGGGCCCCCTCACTGGGACGCAGCCGGGGCTCAGACCCAGCCTTCGTGAGAGGCCTCACCAGCACATCCCAGCCACACTCACCAGAGATAGTCCGGGATTCTGGAGACGTGCTCCTGGAAGGCAGTGGAGGCGGGCCCGTCCACATACCAGCGCACAAGCATGTTGATGGTTTTCGAGATCTGCAGGAGATGCAGCCCTGTCAGGGCTCTGCTCCAGACCCACAGCAGCCCCCAGGGACAAGGTCCTGTCCAGAACCAGAGCAGCCCCCAGGGACAAGGTCCTGTGCAGCTCACTCAGGGCCAGGACAGGGGCCTTCTGCTCTAACAGGCGTTTCCTGAGTGAGGATGGGCAACAACTGTGTCCCCAGGACCCGACTCAGACAGAGGCAGTGGTGGCCGAGGCCACAGCCTGGCTTATCATGTGAGGACTGACCGGCACTCATCAGGGAGAAGCAAGGGGTTCCAGGAGGAGCCAGAGGGGCGTGGGCTACCAGGTGCCTTAGAGACAACACAGGGGACAGAGGGCGGGGCCTGAGGGGCCCAGGAAGACAGGACTGTAGCAGTAGGGACCGATTGCCCCCCTTCTTCCTCAGAACAGAACGTTCCAGAGGCCCCCAACTTTTTACTTATGGATCACACAAGTCAAGATCCAATTGTAAGCGTGTTTCTAATGCATTTAGTACAGATGTGCTCTACGTGGGATTAAACCAAAACCCACAAAGAACCACATCACTGCTGAGCAGCAAACAAGGGACCCGCTGCAGGGTCAGTCAGAATTGGTGATTCACTGAGGTGGCAAGAGGCCCCGAAAACCTGAGATGCAGTGTCAGGGTGGGACTCAGTGGCCAGTGCCACCTGGGTATGTCTAGAGAACGCCCAGGCCGACCCACTACGCTGCAGCAGCTACGGCACAGCCCAGGGGCTGCTGACTCTGTCAGGAGGCGGCCCTGCACCAGCAGCCCAGGGACTGCACCCTCCCAGGTCACTGAACCGGCCCACACCTGGCCCCTGCAGGCCCCGCAGAGGCCAGCGCTCCAAGTCCCTAGCTAGGCAGGAGGAATCAGGAGTGAACCCAAGGACCCTGCTACCCCCACCCACCCTGGGCATATCTAAACCGGATGGGAGAATGGCGAATGATGAACTATTTAGGGAGAGGAATTCGGAGGGAACCCAGTGAGGAAACAGCACCCCTCCCAGCTAGCCAGCAAGATCTCAGGAAGGGGCCTCCAGGAGAGTGTCCAGGCACACTGAGGACAAGAGCTGATGGGGGACGGAAGCGGGGGTCAAGTGTGGTGGGGCGGCTTCACTGAGCTGGGCGTGCAGGGGACCAGGACAGAAGCCCTCAAACATTTGTGGGATCAGAGGGCCACCTCCCAAATGGAGGTGCTCCAGGAGACCCCACTCCCAGCTCATAGCCCGGCCTCCAGGACTTCACTTTCGGACCTTAACCCTCCGGGGCTGCAGTCAGAAGCCAGGCAGGGGCACTGACCGGGCCAATGCTGATGCTCTTGGTGAATCGGTCGTCAGCCACAATGTGTTCATACAGCTTCTGCACGGCCCGCTGCCGCAGGTGGGCACTGTGGTGGCGCTCATACAGGTTGAGGAGTGCTGCAGGGGATGCGGGTCAGCGGATGCCAGACACTATGACACTGGCCTTGGCCTGGAGCCCCGTGCACTGCAGCACCCGGACTTGCCCTTCCCCAGGGTTCCCCCACAACCCACCCCAAGGCCTGGTCTCCGAGCTCCTCCTTCCCTGCCCAGGAGGGGCTGCCGCACACCTCCTACCACACACCCTTGCACAGGGTGGGCTCCTGAGAGTGGAAGACCAGCTGGTTCTCAGGGGGGAGGGGCAGGGCGATGAGATCCCGCCCCTGGGGCCTGGCATAGAGGAGGTGGCCCAGTGCTGCTGGCAGGGGATGAGTGCGTGAATGAAAGGGCAACACCCTGACGCCGGGCTGCCCTGCCAGCCCCTCAGGAGGTGCTCACCATACACCATGCGGAGCAGCCAACTGTGCGGCGTGTACAGCTCGTCGGGGGCCACATTGTTCCTCTGCGCCAGCCAGTCGATACTGGTGAAGTCCTCCACATAGAGCTCCTGGTGGGGGCAGTGTCTGAGCCTTGGGGCCTGGGGGCACCCGGCAGGCCTGGCTCAAACCAGGAGGGGTGGCCTCCCACCACATGCCCCAGGGCCCCGGGCCAGTCCCTTCCTGGGTGGGGGTCCCTCCAGCAACTGACCCCAAGGGCACACGAAGGCCCCCTATGTGATGACTGCTCTAAGGAGCTCCCCAGCTCCATGAGCCCCAGGTCTGCCCAGAAGCTCATTTCCTCCCTCTACCCCTCCTCCTTCCCCAGGGCAGGCCTGATAAACATCCTGCACCTCAAACCCCGCCTCAGGCCTGCTTCCAGAGGACACAGAGTGCATCTGCCTCTTGCATCCCTTGAGTCCTGGAAGTCCCCCCAGGAACCCTGGGCTACAGCTGCTGCGTGTTCCATAGCACAAGTCCCCTCTGGGCAGAGCTTGCTCACTATTCATTATAGAATGGAGGAAGGTGGAGGCTCTGCTCTGATCACACGGCTCTCGGCGGTGAGTGGACAGGTGTGGTTGGATTCCAGAAGCCCCAGGCCCTGTGGGTCCCAGCCCCAGAGGCCCTCGCTTTGTTCCAGATGAGGTCCTACCTGGCGGAGGCTCTGGACCAGCGGGTCCTCCGCGGCACTCAGCCGAATGGCATAGCAGTAGCTCATGGGCAGGTACACCTGCCGGCAGTGGCACCAGAGTGTGGAGGGGTGTGCCGGTGCCCAGTCAGGAAATAGCCTGGGGCGACAGCAGGAGTCAGTGGGAGACCCCAAGACTCAAACCTGCCCCCTCCGCCAGCATCCATACCTTGGGGCCTTCCAAGCATGAACACTGGTGGATGGCTATTCCCCACCACGTCAGTGCATCTGCAGGCACTTCCCAACCGTGCTCCTGAGGGGGACAGTTGAATGGCAGGTGCACCCTCCAAGGAGCCACACCTCCTAGTTTGGTCAGCATTTTGCATCCTAAAGCCAGGTGGAGCTCCTAAAGGCTTAGGATTGTCTGTGGGTTTCTTAGCTACAACATACCTTGGTAACATAAAACATCAGCAATGGGGATATGGTGTGAGGGCCCCAGGGAACACACTCGGCTATCTTTGCAACTTTTCCAGAAATTGAAAACTACTCCAAAATTTAAAGTTTACTTTTAAAAGTTTAAGAAACTTTGGGCGTGGTGGCTCACGCCTATAACCCCAGCACTTTGGGAGGCCGAGGCTGGTGAATCACTTGAGGTCAGGAGTTTGAGACCAGCCTAGCCAACATGGTGAAACCCTGTCTCTACTAAAAATACAAAAATTAGCCAGATATGGTGGTATGTGACTCTAGTCTCAGCTACTCGGGAGGCTGAGGCAGGAGAATCGCTTGAACCTAGGAGGAGGAGGTTGCAGTGAGCCGAGATTGTGCCACTGCACACAGCCTGGTGACAGAGCGAGACTCCGTCTCAAAAAAAAAGAAAAAAGAAAAAAGAAATTGTAGGTCTGTAGAATCTCCCTAAGGCCTGGGTCTTTGATCACTGTCTGCTGACGTTAGCACAGTTCCACCAGCTTCCCAGGGTCTGTGCGTGCCTCGTGTTTTCTCTACCCTTTCCCTGCTAGCCCCCATCCTGATGTGATGCCACAGGAGAGTGAGCAATGACGAGCCTTCCCTGCTCCCTGACTGTGGCGTCAGGTCTTGGTCACTTCCACATCCACTTACTTAAAAGCGTGTTTTTTTTTTTACATTTTGGGTTATACTTCCAGCATTTCTGCAGCTGGAGTGGTTCAGGTCTGTGGTCCCCCTTTCACCTCCCAACTCACCCTCCAAGCAACTCCAGCAAAGACAAGCAGCACCCTAGTGTGCTCCTGCAGCAGCACTGACTGACGGCCCCACCAACTGGGGCAGATGAGACGCCCTCACCAGCACCAGCGTGTGGACTCCATACCCCTCCTGCCCTGGCAGCTGGGCCGACTGCCGTCTCAGTCCTTCCTCTGCTGCTCATTACACATGGGTGAGGTGCAGAGTCCAGCTGGCACCTGAATGGCCCCAGGACACCTCCCAACCTATGTGCTCTATGGCCCACCTCAGGTAGCAGCACCCTACCCTGCCCCCTACTCTGGCAGCTCTGTCTACCCTCCAGGGGTGATCTCACCATCCCCGTGCCTCCCCCTCACCACCCAAACTGGCTTCCGGGGTGAAACCCCCGGACTTTGTATCAGGACACTGCTGTCCTCTCTTGAGCAGCCCCTTCACTTCCTGCCAACTTGATCCCCGCTCCACCAAAGTCATCTAACACAAGGGACCCCCAGCTCTGCTGACAGCTCTCTAGGGGATATCCCCACCAGGGTTCCCACAGCACTCCAGGAAGCCGGCAGGGGCTCTGTGTGGTTCCAGGGTCTCACTTCCCAAAATGTATAATGGGGTAAACGCATATGCATGAGTGTTTTCTGGGGAGATGTTCACTGCTTTCAATAGATAGCCACAAAATGTTACAAGACATTGGTTAAAGACACCAGATAAGGCCGGGCGCAGTGGCTCATGGCTCCCAGCACTTTGGGAGGCCAAGGCGGGCGGATCACCTGAGGTCAGGAGTTTGAGACCAGCCTGGCCAACATAGTGAAACCCTGTCTCTACTAAAAATACAAAACTTAGCTGGGTGTGGTAGCCTGAGACTGTAATCCCAGCTCCTCGGGAGGCAGAGGCAGGAGAATCGCTTGAATCTGGGAGGTGGGGGTTGCAGTGAGCCAAGATCATGCCACTGCACTCCAGCCTGAGCGAGACTCTGTCTCAAAACAAAACAGAACAAAAAAACACCAGATAATAAGAAATTAATGTTGATTTTGCTGGGTATTTAAACAGTATGTGGTTCTGTTTAAAAAAACAAACACTGATCCTTTTTTTTTTTTTTTTTTTTGAGACAGAGTCTCGCTCTGTTGCCAGGATGGAGTGCAGTGGCACAATCTTGGCTCACTGCAACCTCTGCCTCCCGGGTTCAAATGATTCTCCTGCCTCAGCCTCCCGAGTAGCTGGAAACTACAGGCGTGGGCCGCCATGCCCAGCTAATTTTTGTATTTTTAGTAGAGACGGATTTCACCATGTTGGCCAGGATGGTCTCGATCTCTTGATCTCGTGATCTGCCTGCCTCGGCCTCCCAAAGCACTGGGATTACAGGCGTGAGCCACCGCACCTGGCCGCAAACACTGATCTTTTAAAGGCACACACGCTGAGTCCACAGGTGAGGTGTCTGTCCCATTGCGACGCACTTCACATTCAGCAGCAAAAGAGAGAAGCGTAGCAGCAGCAGCAGCAGCACAGGACGCCCCTGCGCTGGCTGGGGGAGGGGCAGCCTCCCCCTACTCCTACAGATGCTCAGAGTCTTCCATAGCAAGATGGAAGCCACCCAGCCCTGCCTGCAGCCTGACTCGGGGGACCTCCATCCACGGCACAGCCTCCTTCCTGCCCAGTTGGGAACCTCCCCCTTTCTGTATCCCCGTAGGACTCAAGCTCAATCAGGGCCTCTGCCAGGAGCCTAACTCCACCCACCCACAGAATGACCACCCCTCTCTGTGTCACAGCCTGCGCCTGACCCACAGTCCCTGTCACTCTACTCGTCGGGACAGCAGCAGCGACCCAACAACCAAATCAACAGCAGACATACCACATCTCTGGGAACAGGGTATTGAGGCCTTCCCAGCTGTAAACATTCAGGACAGCCAGCCAGAACTTCCCCCAGGAAGGGATGGCCACAGCACCACCTGAGAGGGGAGAAAACAGGCCCATGTCATCTGCTTCCTGTCAGCAAAGCCAGCACTGATCTAGCTCGGAAGCTTTACCCTCTGGGAGTCACGTGTGCCCCTCTCCATGAGCCAAGGGCAGCCGCATGTGGATCTTGCAACCCCCATGTGCGAAGCAGGTTCCAGAGTGCTCAGAACTGCCCTAGATACATGGCTCCTAGGTGGAACCAGTGGCTTTCCTGGGAGTGTCCAGCCCCAGGAGAGGTGTTTGCAACCCCTGGCCCCAGGAAGGAGCATGTGAAGACAGCTACCTGGGAAGGTCCAGGGACACCTCAGTGCTCAGGTGAGCGAGGGGCCCAGGTGCACATGCGCCTGGAGAAGGCAATGCGGGGAAGTGACAGCGCACACTCGGCCTCGCCCTCGGAGCCAAGCCTGAGCTGCCCCATCTGTGTCATCTCCACTTGGCAGACCGGTCCCATACGGGAACAAGGACAACCCCAGACTCCAGAGTAGCTCCAGCACACTGGCCCCATGCCAGAGCCACTTTGGCAGCATGCAGTTCTGGCACAGCCACGCCATCTACACACACTTCTGAGGCGTCCCTGCTCCAAACCCCAAAAGGTATGCAAAAGTCAAAGACACACAAAGCTACTAGGCAAAGTGCAGCCTAAACACATTCCTTCACCAGGCAGGTGCCAGGAGTGTGGTGGGAACCAGACAGCGGCCTTGGAGACGCAGCATCAATGACACCAAAGGCTGACAGTGAACTGATGACAACAGTGACAAGCCCATGAAGAAAGAGGGCAGGATCTCATGAGAATGCGTAACAGGACACTCCACCTGGCATGGTAGGTCAGGAAGAGGTCCTCAAAGAAGGAACATGTAAAGTGTGAGCCAGCGGCGCAGGAGTGGAAGGTAAGAGGCTCTAGGTTAAGGAAGCAGTGCACGGCGAGCCCTGGGATAGCAAGGGCCTTTGAGGAGCTGACAGGAGGCCCCTGTGCATGGAGCAGAGAGCAGGGCAGGTGGGACTGGCTACGGAAGGTCCGTGAAAGGCAGAAGACAAGACCAGGCCAGGCTCTGCAGAGCCATATCATGAATTAGGTTTTCTTGCAGAAGCAGGAGCCATGGATTCCCTTGGGCTGGAATTGCCCTCAGTGCCTATAGGCAAGAGGAGAGGTAGCCAGGCCAGGGCTTGGAGAGGTAGCCAAGGGCTTGGAGAGGTGGACAGCCAGGGCTTGGAGAGGTAGCCAGCCCGGGGCTTGGAGAGGTAGCCAAGCCGGGGCTTGGAGAGGTAGCCAGGCTGCGGCTTGGACAGGTGGTCAGTCAGGGCTTGGAGAGGTAGCCAGACCGGGGCTTGGAGAGGTAGACAGTTGGGTCTTGGAGAGGTGGACAGCCCAGGGCTTGGAGAGGTAGCCAGGCCAGGGCTTGGAGAGGTGGACAACTCAGGGCTGGGAGAGGTAGACAATTGGGGCTTGGAGAGGTGGACAGCCAGGGCTTGGAGAGGTAGACGGCCAGCTTGGAAGGTGCAAGCTGCAGGCCTGCTCTCGCCTGCAGTCAGGCTGCCCCCAGAAGGTGGACATATTAACATGCTTCGTTTAAGTCTTTGCCAGTTCAGGAAACAAACAGAATTACCTAGTTGTCTTAATTTGCTTTGCTTTTTTATTTTTTCAGAGACAGGGTCTCACTCTCACCCAGGCTGGAGTGCAGTGGTACAATCAGCTCACTGCAACCCAGAACTCCTGGGCTCAAGTGATCCTCCTGCCTTACTAGCCTCCAAGCAGCTAGGACTACAGGTGCATATCATCACACCTGGCTAATATTTTATTGTTTTTGTAGAGACCAGGTCTCACTATGTTGCCCAGGCTGGCCTCAAACTCCTAGGTTCAAGTGGTCCTTCCACCTCAGTCTCCCAAAGTGCTGGAACTGCAGGCGTGAGCCACTGTGCCTGGCTCTTAATTTGCTTTTTTAAAAAAACAATGCCTAGGTTAAACAGTTTCTGCCTACTTCTGTTTTGACAAATTCCCTGCTCATGTGCTTTGCCCATTGTTTCAGCTGGAAGTGCATCTTTCTGTATCACGTATGCGAGAGCTCATTATCGAGATGACACGAACCCCTGGCCCAGGACATGCTGCACAGGGCGTACCTTTCTTGTGAAGAATGTTACGGGCTCGTACCAGGTCAGGATCGTCAGGCCCAACACCCAGAATTCTGAGAGACACATAGTTGAGCGCAGTCCCAAACACAGTGGACTTATCCTCAATGTGCCTAGAGGGGCAGAGGACAGGTGAGAAACTGGTATCTGTCCTTACTTTTAAGAAATAAAGTAAAACTTTCTGTGGAGTTTCCTCAGAAAACTAAGAATGCTAAAATACCTTACCCTGACATAACATGCCACCACAGGAGACCCCCGAGCAGCCACTCTGCAGTAGAGATTCACGAACCTCCCATGACAACCGAGCCCCCCGCACCTTCCTCACCCTGACCCGCCTGCTCTACACCTTCCCACGCCTGAGTCAACACTTCTAGCGCAAGGGCGGTTCACTTTGGGCTACAGCTCTGCTCCCAAAGCATGTGCCACGCGGCAAGAAAGCTGTCAGGCCCTGCCTCCACCTGCTGCCAGCCCAGAGTCAAAGGCAATTTTCTTCTGCTTTAAGTGATAACAGACTGACAGTTTTCACATGTGGGTCTCAAGAGTGTCCTGACAGTCACAAAACCCATTTAACAAAAGATGTGAAGCCGAGGCCCCACCTGCACAGCCTCCAGCCCACTGCCCTCCTGCTAGTCTCTCCCCAACCCACCCCGGGCCCACAGCTGCAATCACTCCTAATCCTTGGCAGCTGCCTTGAAACCCAAGCATCTCCTACATCATGAGAACACACACATGCACATGTGCAGTGACACAGGGGAGGCACACTCACAGGCCCCATCCACCGTCGGGCAGCTGCACTGACCGCAGGTACCGCACAATCTCTTCTCTGTATCCAGCTGGCAGAGGGATGCGTGCCACGTGGCAAGTGATCAGGAGGCCTGTGTGGCAGGAGAGATGTTCCTCGCTGGGGGCAGATGGTCATCACTGCTAAGACCAGGCCCCTTTCCTCCTGAGCACCTCACTCCAACAGGGAGCTACCTCCTTCTCATAAAAACACCCCCCTGGAAAGGCCATTCCTCCCAGGCCCCCATGGGGGACTTTGGGAACAGGGCCAGAGGGAACGTCAGCCACAGCACAGGCGATGCTCCCTGCCTAGGGCCTGCAGAGTCCACTCAGCCATGTCTGGCTCCCATGACCATCTCGGTTGGAGAAACACCAGACCCTGCACAGCACCTCAAGAAGGCCTCCCCCAAGTGCCCTGAAGGTCCAAAAGGAACCAATATTTTAGATCAGTGGGCCTTCCATGAGGGGAGGCTGTTGGTCTTGCTTTAACATCTGCTAGGAAGAAAAATACAAAATTGGTCCCCCTTGCATGTGGTAATACCTATTTGCTTATTTATATTTTTCTGTTTCATAAATTTTTTACAAGCATATGCCGCTTTGCAAATGTTGCGGGGGAGGGTGAGACAACAATAAATATTATCCACTAAGAACCTTCTGTCCCCAGCCTGGTCCTCTCAGACATGGTGGTCACAGGCCACCCTCTACCCCCCATGCTTGGTTCCATCAGCCACGTGCCCCAGAGCCTGGCACGGGACAGGTCTCAGGGCAGACCCCAGCCACATGTGCCATGGAATGAATACCTGACTCTGGCTTAGAGTGTCAGAAGCCCTAGTGTTCAAACCATCCAGACATGCCCTGGAAGAAGAGCAGATGGACTCAGAGCGCACGGGGTCCCATAAAATGAGCCATCCCAAAACAAGCCTATCTCTTTCCTAACAGTTATAATGCTGTCAGGACGCGGAAATGTGCAGACAGGAGCTGAGCCAGCATCTTCCTGATTTTACAGGCAAGGAAACTGAGGCACAGCCAGTAAATGGTGGGGCCAGGTCAGACTCCACTCAGTGCTCACCACAGTGCTGCCCAATGCTGCACAGGCCACACTCGATGGGAGTTGTCTACATAGCATCATGGACCAGGAGCATTTTCCAAAGTCCAGAAAGAGGGAAGAAAAGCTCCAACTCAGCCAGATGCGGTGGCTCACACCTGTAATCCCAGCACTTTGGGAGCCAGAGTGGGGCAGATCATGAGGTCAGGAGTTTGAGACCAGCCTGACCAACATAGTGAAACCCCGTCTCTACTGAAAATACAAAAATTAGCCAGGAATGGTGGTGCATGCCTGTAATCCCAGCTACTCGGAAGGCTGAGGCAAGAGAATCGTTTGAACCCAGGAGGCGGAGGCTACAATGAACCAAATTGCACCATTGCACTCCAGCCTGGGGAACAAGAGCGAAATGCTGTCTCAAAAACAAAAAACAAAAGAACTCCAACTCACAGCCAGTCCACAGGAAGGGTCCCAGCAAGCTAAGCCCAGAGCCAAAGCAGCAAGAACAAACAACACAGTAGTCCCCACTGACCAAGCACCACTGTGTGCCTGACACTGTGCACATAACCAGACCTGATTCCAATCCTGTCACAGATGAGGCTACAGAGGCAAAGTGAGGCTGACCCACCTCCTGACCAACTCTATGTCATTGCCTCACCATGAGCCCTGGGAACAGTCTCAACATTCCCTGACGGGGCCAAGGGAAGAAAGAGCACCTTGACTTCCCTAAGGACAAGCTCGCAAATCCCAGGACAGGAAAACTCAAAGCTGTACAGTCCAGGTGGCAGCAGGGCTAGAAGTCAAAGCAGAGATGGGGATCCCAGTGCTCCTCCTGCTAGTCTAGTGACCTGGAATAAATGTGCCTCAGCTCCCTAATGTATCTCATTAGGCTTATTCTAAGGACAAAAAGAACAGGCCTTGAGCAGGGCTTGGCCTACAGTAAACACCATGGAACTGTTTGTAACATTAAAGGCCAACTCTTCCCAAACTAACATATAAACCTAATGCAACTTCATTTCAAGTCCCAACAGGTTTTATTCTGGGACAGAATCAGGATAAAGGCAATTTGGATGAGTAAATGATAGACACAGGTAGGAGATGTTTTAAAAAGAAAAGCAACAAAAGTATATAAGGACTTTCTATCTACTACAAAGTCAGCGTAGTAAAAGAAAATGACGTATCAATAAAAGTCATTACAGAAACAAAACCTATTTATGTAGGAATTCACATCATTGAAACACTGTGATCACAAGTCACTAGGGAAAAAAGTCCTATTGCATAAATTCATAGGAGGGAATTTCCCATTTTACAAGGCTGAGGATTTCTGTAGAGAAACACTCCCAGTATGCAAAATAGTCTTGTGTAGCCAAATCAATTCAATACCCAGGCAGTCCAACTGCTACGCTCCTCCTACTCACCAGCCTGAACCTGAAGTTCCCCTGCAGTAGCTCAGAGTAAGTTCACAGCAGGTAACAGCTCCCCACCCACCACTCTGCCCACCTACAGCCCCTTGGCAGAGGCTAGGTCTTCCACCTGGAATGCCCATCCCACTCTGTACTGAGACTTCAAAGCCCATCTTCCTCCTCCCTCAAGGCAACACAGACCCCTAGAGAACCACCTGCTTCTCTTATCAGAGAGCCTGTCACCCTACCCTGGCAAGGCTAGCTGATCCCCTAGGCCAACAGCAGGACGATTCTGACACAGAGCAGAGTTTGCCAGCCCTTTTCTATGTGAGCCCCTGGATTTTCACCTGCTTCATCAAAATCCTAGACCAGGCTGGGCCAGGATCCCAAAGGTGATCCAGGGTGGCCATACCCTCAGGCTGGGGCAGCATACTCCTACCTGGCAGGAGGAAAAGTGGGCCACCGTAGTCACCCGTCCAGTGCCCATCCTCAGCCTGCAGCCCCACGTAAAATGTCATCCCGTTCAGAGCCCCCTCACAGGTGGTGTGGGCTTTGGGCAAGTCCTTAAAGTAATTCTTCTGCAAAGAGACCGAAAAAAAAAGGGGGGGGGACTGACGGGACTGTTGCCCGGCCAGAGGAGCCCTCTTCATATACAGCCCAAGTCAAAATAGTAAATCTAAATTACTTTAAAAGTTTCAGGCCGGGCGCGGTGGCTCAAGCCTGTAATCCCAGCACTTTGGGAGGCCAAGAGGGGCGGATCACGAGGTCAGAAGATCGAGACCATCCTGGCTAACACGGTGAAACCCCGTCTCTACTAAAAAATACAAAAAACTAGCTGGGCGAGGTGGCGGGCGCCTGTAGTCCCAGCTACTCGGGAGGCTGAGGCAGGAGAATGGCGGGAACCCGGGAGGCGGAGCTTGCAGTGAGCTGAGATCCGGCCACTGCACTTCAGCCTGGGCGACAGAGCGAGACTCCGTCTCAAAAAAAATAAAAAAAAAAAGTTTCAGCTGTTTCCATCAAAAGTCTGAAACTCTTCGATAAGAGTATCACACCTCAGCAAAGTAAAAGAACAGTTGCACATTTTCACTGCTTTACTTTCCAGTCATGTATTCTTCACAACTTCCTCCAAGATGTCTGGAATAAACCAGGCATCGAGTGTGGGGTGGGGCACGGGTGCCCACCTGGGCCTGGGACTCGGGCCTCTCAAAAAGGGCCCAAGGGGTGGCACAGCCTTTCCCACGGTGGCAGGGGCTTGGCAGGAGACCCTGTTTACACTGCAGACTCTGACGAGGAACATCTCTTACAATGCACACAACGAAGACACTGGATCCAAACACTTTTGTGAACAAAACAAAGTTACAACTATCTTTGCAACTCTTCTATAAGTCAAAAATTACCTCAAAATAAGGTGCTAAAAAATACAACATTAGGAGTCTCCTATGCGTGGTTTAGAGATGAAGGGGCTGAAGCGGAGGGGCCCGCTCACGCAGTTCCCGTGGGCGCTCGCCGTGGGGAAGGGGGTCGCTGGCCGGGTCGTACCACCCGCCTTTCTGAGAGACAAAGTGCTCCTCACGGCTCACCCCTCAGGGCCCCGCGGGGTCCCCGCGCTCGCGGACGCTCCGCGGAAGCCACTTACGGTGTCCAGCCCCAGGGCGTGGGCTTCCAGACCGGTCTGCTCGCGGCCGGCGCGCTCGTCCTGCAGGTAGGTCCACGTCTGCCGGCCCCTCTCGCAGCTAAGTCGCCAGCGGCCGAGGTCGGTGGCGGGCTCGGTCTTGTAGGGGCCCCCTCGGCGCCGCAGACACCTGAGGGCCACCGGCCGTCAGCGACCCAGGCCTCGCCCCGACCCCCGGCCCACTGCCCGCGTCGCGCTCTCCTCACCACCCCGACCACCCCGCCTTCGCCGGGAGCCCGGGGCGAGGGGACTCACGTGCCCTCAGTCATTGCAGCCGCAGTGCTCTACGCCGCCCACTACCAGCCGCCCGCTCCCGGCACCCAGGACATGCCGTCCAGCCCCGCCCCTCCCGCGCGCACTACGCAGGCGCGGGCCTCGGCCGACGCGAAGGCCCAGGTGGGACGATGCCCACGCAACCAATCAGAGCGCCGTGAGCGTGAGCCCGGGGTGTGTCAGGCGACCACAGTGGTGGAGCGCGAGGAGCGCCATGCGGCGTGGGGCGGGGCCTGAGGGGGCGGGGCTGCGACGGGGCGGGGAAGGCGGGTGGGGACTTATGGGCGGGGCATGAGGGGCAGGGCTGGTCGGTGGGTCGGTGGGGGCGGGGATGGTGGGTGGGGCCGGCGGGAGGGGGCGGGGCCTCTTGCGCGCCCTTCAGCGGCTTGCGTCCCAGGAGCTTGGCCTCCGGCGCAGAGCTCTCGAGTGAGCGTGTCTGAGTCGCCGGTGAGGAGGGTCCCGCTGCAGGTCGGAAGGAAGGACATGGGGAGCGAGGCTCGAGCGAGGGACAGCGAGTGCGAAGGTTGGGTGGCAGGGAATTGCTGTCGCATGGCAGGATTTGTCCGGACGCCGGGGCCGGGGGTGGGGGCAGGAGGCCGCCCTGAGGTGAGGTGGGCGCGGGCGGTCGGGGCCAGTGGAAGACCAGGGGGAGGGCGCCACCGGGCGTCCCTGGGAAGCTGAGCGCCGCGTAGGCTTCGCCGGGGGGAATGGGGTAGACGCGGTGAGGCCGAGGCCCCCAGGCCTGGCGGACCACAGGGGCCAGAAGCCCTGCAGCCCAGGGCAGGGAAGGGCTGCGTTGCAGGCCAGGACCGAGCGCGCTAGAGCCTCAGCTGCTCACGGGGTCGCTGGAATTCGGGGTGGGCGCCCTCAGGAGAAATTAAAGGTGAAGAACCTTACCAGCAGTGGGAAGAGGAAGATGGAGGCAGAGCGAGTGACCGAACTTGGAAGGGACAGTCGGGCACAGCAGGGCAGGAGGCGTCTGACTGTTGGAAACATGGCTGACGTCTGGAGACTGCAGCCCGTGGTCCCTAAGGTCAAGGACCCAGCATGTCTTCATCTGGCCCACAGAAGCCCTAACATCCAATTACAACTGCCCCAGCCTAATGAGCGTTTCTGCACCCACTCCTCAATTCCTGCCCCCAGCCTAACTTCGAAGGGGGCGTGAGCCACAGCAAGCCGGAGAAGAAAGTTGGAAGAGAGAGTGGACAAAAGAATACCCACAGGCATCTTCCCCCTAGTGGAATAGCGGGGTTTTAGACAATCAAGGATATTCACCTTTTCCTATCCCAGTTCAGAAACGAATGAAAAAGACACAGCAATAAGATGGGTGGATATTAACATATCAGCCTTGCCACAAATTAAAAAGCTAGCTTGAAGGACAAGGCTCAAATCTGCAAGCAAGAGGGCATGCTACTAAATCACCCATAAGTCATACAAACATATCCCCCAGCCTCTGGGCCATGGAACCGCCTCACCGAGCACTATGCAATTGAGTGCCGACCAGAAGACACCCCTCCAGTCAACCCACAGACCCCAGAAAGAGTACCCAGAGGAGCTTGAGCACTCCACCCTATCTGTTCTCTGAAATTCAACCAAATGAGTCACTCTACTTCTCTGGAAGCAGAAAGAGGCTGGAAGTTTTTCTCTAGATAAGTTCCTCCACGTAGAAACATGAAGAATAGGAATAAGGGGCTTCAGCCTGGATGGAATCTCACATTGAACCTGGCAAATCTAGGTGAGGGAAGAGGTTTCAATTGGAGAAGAGTTTGAGTTTTGATATTTTAATGGACTGGACTTTTATGAGTAAAATAACCCGCTCTTTTTAATGTCTGAAAGAGAACAAAAACTGTAAATTACGTCTGGGAATTGACGCAGTTAAGCTTCTAGGGGCAGTCATGAGAAAAAAACACTGTTCCTATCTGCTTGCATACTACTGCATCCAGCTTGTTCATTAAGCCAGATACAGAAGGCTCTGAGGATTTTGGCCTGCACAACTGGGTATATGGTGGTGGTCATTTACTAAAATAGAGGTGTCTTTTACTTATTTATTTAGTGACAGGATCTCAGTCTGTCACCCAGGTGGGAATGCAGTGGCACAATCATTAGCTCACTGCAGCCTCAAATTCCAGGGCTAAGTCATCTTCCGGGCTCAGCCTCCTGAATAGCTGAGACTACAGGCCTGTGCCACCACACCTGGCTAATTTTAAGTTTTGTAGAGACACGGGGTCTTGCTATGTTGCCCAGGATGGTCTCAAACTCCTGGCCGCAAGGAATCCTCCCACTTCAGCCTCCCAAAGTGTTGGGATTATAGGCATGAGCCACTGCATCTGGCCTAAAATAGGGAAAGTTTGATTGGGAAGTTCAGCTTTAAGTGGGGACAAGTTATACTAGAGATGCTTATTAGACATTCAAGTGAAATATTGAGTAGGCTAGCATTCAGGAGAGAAGATAATGCTAGAGATAGGAATTTGGGAGTCATTTGCTTTCAGGTAGTGTTTGAAATCATGAGATTGGACAAGATGAATTAGGAAATGCACCTAAAACAGAGAAGTTCCAGGATGAGCCCTGGGGCACCAACCTTTTCCAGTATAGAGGAATGGCCAGAGAGAGGAGGAAAACCAGAGGAATATGAAGTCATAATATAAGTGAAGACATGGTGATCTTTGCTGAGGCTTTGAAGGGATTGCAAAATGAAGACTGAGAATTTATTATTGGATGCAACAAAACAATGTATTGGTGACTGACAAGAGCTATCTCAGGAGACATGGGGAGAAAAGCCTAATGGCAGAATTTTGAAAGACATTTTCAGTTAAACATGGCAGACTGAGCATAAACATTAACTTCCATTTCCTACCCAAACCCTACTCACATAAAGTAATGAAAGACCAAAAAAACGCACAAAGAATGGGAGGAGACACCAGTAAGCAAGAGAAGTCAACAAAATTATAGACGGATGGAGAAATCATAACTGACTTAGCCAGAGAGAGTTGAGACTTATGTTTGTGGGTGAAGCCAACAAGAGACCATTCCTGCCAGCAAATACCAGGAAGGTGCAGAAATTGGAATAACTGGTAGAAAATTTTTGTGAGGAACAGTGTGACCACAGGTCCCCTCTCCTACTTGGGTGGAGGAAGTTTGCAGTAGTTGAATCAGAGTAGGTGTTACCTCAGGCATGAGGCATAGCTGAGGGTCACTGAAAGCAGACGGATTGAATGAAAGTCTACACATGTGGGTCCAGGCTCACTTCTCCCACTCAGCCAGATAGCATGAGATAAGAGTGGAAGGATTCCTCTGGAGCAGCTGGCTCACAAGAAAAGTCCTGCAAACACTGGCAACTATAACCCAGTAGAAAAACAGAAACCTATTAGCTGGCAGACTACCCATTGACAGTTTTCAACAAGCTCCTTAGAGCCCCATCGTCAGCATGAGCCAGACATTTGGGGAAAACAGTATGACATTACCTCCAGCCATGCAGGTGATCCATCTTGGACTGCTAACCCAGTCAAGCCTTCAGATGACTATAACCTCAGCTAATACCTGACTGCAGCTGCATGAGAGATCCCAAAAGAAAGCTGCCCAGCTGAATCCTCAAATTTAAGCTACTGTATTTGGGGTGATTTGTTCAATAGCAATAAAAAACTAGACAAAAGGACTACAAAGTGCCCAGCACAATAAATTGGGCAGGGGTTGGGGAGGGAATGGGGAGGCAACATATGAAGTAATGTCGTTGAGAAATTTGAGAACACCAGGAATAGAGGTGATCTCAAAAATTTCCAGCAACAAAAAAAGCAAAAACACAAAGGAATTATTTCCAATCTAAAATTCTGTTCCCATTCAAATGATGAATCAAACATAAGTATAGATAAGTCCAAAAAAAAAAACCATTTCTTTACTCTCACAACATCCTTTTGACACCAGATGTAGAGGATTTCTCCCCACTGGCAAGCAAGCATTCAGCTGTGCAGCAGACACCAGCTGGGTATCCGCTTCAATCCTGCACCATCTACCTGGAGATAGCAGCAGATCACACAAGTTGAGGACTCTGTGCCACAAGACTGAGCCCCATGTCCAGTGTCAATCACAAGCCCCCGGTTGTTTTACCTGTCCTTCTGGGTTCCCAAGACCCCTCCTTGGCTTTAATTTACAAGAGCAGTTCACAGAACTCGGGGAAACACATATTTATTATAAGGCTATTTTAAAGGCTACAAATAAACAGCCAGAGGAAAAGATACACAGGGCAAGGCCTAGAAGTGTCCCAAGAGCAGGAGCTTCTGTCTGCAAGGAGTTGAGATGTGCCATTCTCCCAGCATGTGTATGTGCTCCTGTCCACCTTCCTGGAAGCCCCCACACATTCGGCTATCCACAAGGTCTCTGAACCCTGTCCTTTTAGGTCTTTAGGAGGCTTCATTACATAGGCATGATTGATTAAATTATTGGCCACTGGTGATCAACATCACTTACAGTCCCTCTCCCCCAACCTCTGGGAGTTTAGGGGGTGGGCTGAAAGTTTCAACCCCTCTGATCATGCCCTGGTCTTTCAGATGACCAGTCCCTATCCTGAAGCTACACAGGAGCTGTCCACCATCAGTCATCTTACTAGCATACAAAAAGACATCACTTTGGAGATTCCAGGGATTTTAGGCGTTGTATACCAGAAGGCAGAGACAAAGACCAAATATATATTTGATAATATTACAGTAGAAATAAAGACATTATAGATATTCAAGCTCAGAAGGCTACTAAAGGACAGGCTCCATCAAGAAGAGAAAACCAAGGAAGAAGAAAATACGATTCGGAATCCAGGAAATGTTCAAGTTATGGCAGGAAGACGGGGTTCCCAGAGGAACATCTTGAAGAGAAAGTGGAGCATATTACCTGATGCACGTGACTTTGTTGGGAAGAGCTTTACACTTAGGGCAGCGACTTTTGGATGAAGTAGTGACAGGAGCATAGAAAACCAAGCAAATGAGAAAAACAATGTAATTATTAACTCCAGGAAAAATCAAAAGTTGTACCTAAAGGAAATGTAATCATAAACCAATAAAGGGCTCAACAGCAAATTGTAAACATACAGTTATACTAAACTGTGATTGCAAGTTTCAGCCAATATTAAATTGCTTAGGGAGACTAATATGAGAGGAAATGTGGGTGTCGAGGGTGGGGGTGATAGTATGTTGTGGGAAAGACAGTATAAGAGAAGCTAACTCCTCCTCCATTGTAGGAAGTCAACAGTGTCTAAAGTCAAGATTAAGAAATAGCATTAAGTCTTTACATGAAGTTAATCACTGAAGATCCCTGAGTTGAGTAGCGTGTGTTTGGAGAAGCAGGGATTGGATGGTAGATTTGGTAGAGGAGGAGGTTCTCTTCTTAGTGCTATTGTTTTCTCAGTGAAATAAGAAGGACATGATCTAAGAGGTTTGAAAAGAATGAGAAGACATGAAATAGAGTCTGGGGATGTAGGATTAAGTCAGGAGATGCTGAGTGCCAGTTTAAGATTGGTGGTCATGGCCGGGCGCGGTGGCTCAAGCCTGTAATCCCAGCACTTTGGGAGGCCGAGACGGGCGGATCACGAGGTCAGGAGATCGAGACCATCCTGGCTAACACGGTGAAACCCCGTCTCTACTAAAATACAAAAAACTAGCCGGGCAAGGTGGCGGGCGCCTGTAGTCCCAGCTACTCGGGAGGCTGAGGCAGGAGAATGGAGTAAACCCGGGAGACGGAGATTGCAGTGAGCTGAGATCTGGCCACTGCACTCCAGACTGGGCGACAGAGCGAGACTCCGTCTCAACAAAAAAAAAAAAAAAAAAAAAAAAAAAAAAAAAAAAAAGATTGGTGGTCATATGCAACGTCACCAGGTCTATTAATACCTCTTTCTGTATATGGCTCAAATTTTATCCCCTCTTCACACCAATTGCTAGCAAACTTAGGCTTATTCCCTTTGAATTTCACCCAAATGCCTGTAGCAAGATTCCTGCCCCACATGCCATTTTTAAAAGAAAATGTGACTAGATCACTTCTCTGCCAAATCTTCAACAACTCTTTCTCACAGCTCTCAGAAGAAGGTAACAAGAATCTCTGACCTCACCCTGCTGGCCTGTTCCCCTCACTTGGCCACACAACCAAGCTGGTACCTTCAAGCTTTCATCATGTCCTCTCAAGTACACTGTCCCCAGCTACACCCCTGCACTCCTCTCCAGGAATTCTTTCTCCTCTACCCAACCAGACCCTGTTCCATCCTGTTTCTTCCTTGCTACCAATTCAGGCCCACGCCTCATGCACATTCTCTGAGAATTATGTACATAAATACCTGCTGACTCTCCTGGACGTAAGCTGGGTAGGCTTAGCAGGCAAAGGCCGTGTCTTTCTTTATCTCTACATCACTGATGTCTGGCACATCAAGGACTGCTGAGAGAATGAATCGCCTGTTACACATGGAAATGTAAGCTCCAAACTGCCTCAGAGCATATGCTGGTGGGTGACAATCTGAGGTGGTCATGAATATAGGAGAATATTGAAGAGGTCACACAGGGGCAACAACTTTTCATTATGAAAAACTGGGAGACTTTGACACTTAAATGGTTTATTTGCATGATTAATAATCACATTTCCAACAGTGCATCAAGCATCTGATAATAACATTATTTTGAGTAAAAACAAACTCTTTGGGAAAGACCCCCTCCCCACAGGTCAGCTGATCAAATGTCCACCATATCTAGCAGCGCAGAGAGATGGAGCTCAGAGGCAACTTCCTCTTCCCTTGAACTCCGGATCAGCCTTTCCAGGTGCTTTAGCCGTTCGGTTAGACACGTTCCAGTTGCCTCTGACAGCTGTAGCTGCTCCCTCGTCATGTCACTCTATTTGAATAAAAAAGAAACTAAACAGTTTTGGAATGTCAATAAACCACGACCTATTCTCTGTGAAGGAACTAGCTCTGGATCATGTTAGAAACCTCATCTGAGTAGTCATTTATTTTTACAGAGGGGAAAAAAAAATTATCCATTGTACATCCTTCCAGCCTCATTTAGCTCGTACATTCAGCTGGTATCTGCATACAGACTGTTTGCCTTTGTATTCTTTTTTTTTTTTTTTGAGAGGATTCATCACTCTGATCGCTTCCGGGCCGGAGAGCAGTGCGGATCTCAGCTGCACTGCAAGCTCCGCCCCCGGGTTCACAGCCATTCTCCTGCTCACCTCCTGAGATGCTGGATACAGGACGCCCCCACCTCGCCGCTAGTTTTTGTATTTTAGTAGAGACGGGGTTCACAGGTTACCAGGTGTCTGATCTCCTGACCTCGGTGATCTCTCCCGTTGACTCGGCTCCATCCCAAAGTGCTGGGATGACAGGCTTGAGCCACCGCGCCTGGCCTGCCTTTGTATTCTATCATGAACAATTTCCAGTGTCAGTCATTTTTCACCCAGGCTGGAACACGGTGGCATGATCATAGCTTACTGCAGCCTCAAACTCCTGGGCTCGAGTAATCCTCCCAGCTCAGCCTCCTGAGTAGCTGGGACAACAGGCATGTAGCACCATGCCTAGCTAATTATGTAGAGATGAGATCTCTTTATGTTGCCCAGGCTGGACTCAAACTCCTGGGCTTAAGCGATCCTCCCTCCTCAGCCTCCCAAAGTGCTGTGATTACAGGCATGAGCCACCGTGCCCAGCCAGTCATTTTTAGAAAATATCATCATCAAGGGCTGTGAACTATTCTATCATGTGAATGTATTATAATTGTTTAATCAGACTCCCATCTTCAAACATTTATTGCTTCTACTTTTATACAATATAACTAATGCTACAGTAAACATTTTATACATTAATTTTAGGGAATATCTGGTAGGTCAGAATTCTTTAGGTCAGAATTGATAATTCAAAGGGCATGAACATTTTTAAAGTATTTGCCCAACTGATGAATGGAAACAGTAAGTTATTTTAATTTGCTTTTCTCCCCTATTGAAGGGCTTCCTAAAGCCAGTCCAGGAGCCCAGTTTTTACCTGTTCAGTGGCACATATTTGTGATTGAAACTCTGTTTTTGCATCTTTAACCACTGAAGGAAGAATGGTAAGGTAAAAAGACCTTAGGCTTTGGAGCCAGTTGGATCTGGCTTTGAAAGGCAACCCTGACCACTCACTACTTGAACACTCTTGGGTGAGGCTCTTGACTTGGGAGCTTACCTTCTGCATTCATTAGTTTTCCTCAGGAAAAATTAATCCCAGAAGGGAGGTCTGGGTAATGCCGAAGCTCAGACAGTATGTGCTCCAAGAGAAGCTGCTGTCATCACCTTAATGCCCTTAACTACACATCAGCACACAGTTACAGGTCTTACTCAGTTCTTAAGAATATTTCATTTGGGCCGGGCGCGGTGGCTCAAGCCTGTAATCCCAGCACTTTGGGAGGCCGAGATGGGCGGATCACGAGGTCAGGAGATCGAGACCATCCTGGCTAACACCGTGAAACCCCGTCTCTACTAAAAATACAAAAAAAAAAACTAGCCGGGCGAGGTGGCGGGCGCCTGTAGTCCTAGCTACTCGGGAGGCTGAGGCAGGAGAATGGCGTAAACCCAGGAGGCGGAGCTTGCAGTGAGCTGAGATCCGGCCACTACACTCCAGCCTGGGCGACAGAGTGAGACTCCGTCTAAAAAAAAAAAAAAAAAAGAATATTTCATTTCTATTCTTCATTTATTCCATAGGCAGAAACTCAAAATCAGTTGGGTCTCTATAACAATGATATGGATAAAGTTTAAAAAAAGGTCTAATTTGAGCTAATAATTTATTGGTCATAATATCATAGGATAAATCATGATACTACTTTTTTTCCCCAGTCATTCTCTCAATCTTTAATTATTACGTAAAATGCCAAATGTATACTTCTCACCTGTGGGCTAGTAGTTACGGATGTTTTCATCACAGGTTCAATAGCGTGAGAAAGAGACACTAGAGTCTGAGGAAGATAGAGGGGAAGGGAAGTTAAATCCGTAAATGCTCCTGAGTCTTCAGACAACCATTGCTGAAGCTGATCTTCAAACCTGAAACAATATATAATAAATTCAAAAATATTTGAGCATTAGGAAGTTAACTATTGTTCATTAATCTTCTAGATATACTTAAAACTTTTAAGCCTTTGCTTTTTTTAAATTAAATTAAATTTTTTTTTTTGAGATAGAGTCTCACTCTGTTGCCCAGGCTGGAGTGCAGTGACGTGATCTCAAGTCAGCATAAACTCTGCGTCCCAGGTTCAAGTGATTCTCCCGCCTCAGCCTCCAGAGTAGCTGGGATTACAGGCACGTGCCACCATGCCCAGCTAATTTTTTATACTTTTAGTAAAGATGGGGTTTCACCATATTGCCCAAGCTGGTCTTGAATTTCTGACCTCAGGTGATCCACCTGCCTCGGCCTCCCAAAGTGCTGGGATTACAGGAGTGAGCCACTGTGCCTGGCCAATTTTTTAATTGTTATTTTTGACAAAGTCTTGTTCTGTTGGCCAGGCTGGAGTGCAGTGTTACAATCTTGGCTCACTGCAACCTTGACTTCCCAAGCTCAAATGATCCTCTCACCTCAGCCTCCCAAGTAGCTGGGACTACAGGCACATGCCACCCAGCTAATTTTTGTATTTTTTTGTAGAAACGGGGTTTTGCTGTATTGTCAGGCTAGTCTACAACTCCTGAACTCAAGTGATCTGCCCATCTCAGCCTCCCAAAGTGCTGGGATTATAGGCAGGAATCACCACACCCAGCCTTAAGCCTTTGCTTTTTACTAAGAATATAACTAAGTTATTACATCAACTAAGCAGCAGAAATGTACTCATTAAAAATTTATTAACTTCCTATATAATAAAGCTTAATTTAAAAAAAAACTAGGCTGGGCTCAGTAGCTCACGCCTGTAATCCCAGCACTTCGGGAGGCCAAGGCGGGCAGATCATCTGAGGTCAGGAGTTCAAGACCAGCCTAACCAACATGGTGAAACCCCATCTCTACTAAAAATAAAAAAATTAGCCAGGCATGGTGACACATGCCTGTAATCCCAGCTACTTGAGAGGCTGAGGCAGGAGAACTGCTTGAACCCGGGAGGCGGAGATTGCAGTAAGCCAAGATCACACCCTCGCACTCCAGCCAGGGCAACGAGAGCAAAACTCTATCTCAAAAAACAACAACAACAACAACAAAAACCACTTCCCTTTAATTTATAAATCCAATTCCAATTTATATTTAATGAAAAAGGTGGCATTAATCCAAAAACAACTGCTTCTATGTGTTACTTAACATTACTTGTAATTGTCTTATTTGGCTTATCATTGGTTTTATGCATCTATAATTAATTCTTCTGACGTTTTCCAAATGTGTGGATTGCTGCTTATAGCTTAAAATTAACTCAAAATAATATGCCACTGCCACCTAACGTACTCCAGAGCTGTCTACTTCCATATACCAGTCTTTTCAAGAAAAACAATCTTGGCCAGGTGCAGTGGCTCATGCCTGTAATCCCAGCACTTTGGGATGCCAAGGCAGGTGGATCACCTGAGGTCAGGAGTTCAAGACCAGCCTGGCCAACATGGTGAAACCACGTCTCTACTAAAAATACAAAAATTAGCCAGGCATGGTGGCAGGCGCCTGTAGTCCCAGCTACTTGGGAGGCTGGGGCAGGAGAACTGCTTGAACCTGGGAGGTGGAGGTTGCACTGAGCCGAGATCATGCCACTGCATTCCAGCCTGGGCAACAGAGAGACTCTATCTAATAAAAAGGAAAAAAAAAAATCTTATCCCAAACCACTTAAATTATAGAGACTGATTTTAGAAATCAGACACATTCATTCACCCTTCCAACACATATCCATCAAGCCTCCTCCAGATGCCAGGCATCATTCTGGGTACAAGGAATATTGCACTGAAACAAAACAGAGGCCCTGCCCTAAGCAATGTAGACGTTAGTGAGGAGAGACAGACAAGGAACACATAACAAGAGAAACATGGTTTGAAGATAAGAAAGACAAAGCAGAGCCATGGAAACAAGAAGGTCGGGGATGGGCAAGGAGGGCCTAACAGCAGCAGACATTTGAGCAGAGATCTGAAGTGAGTAGGAGATCAGCCGTGGGGATGCTGGGGAGAATGGAGGGGGCTGGACAGTCCTAGGCAAAAGGAACAGCAAACTCAGAGGCCCAACTGTGAGCCGCCTACCATGTTCAAGGAAGGAGCGGAGGTCAGAGGAAATGGGGGCAAATCACTCAGGGCCCTGGCCACCCCTGTAAAGTTTGCCTTTGAATGAAGGTGAAAGAGGGAAACCACTGAGAGGCTGTGAGCAAGCAAGTGACATGACCTCCATCTTAACTCACTTGAAAGGCACCCACCAGGTCTACCAAGACTAAACTACAGCCTACTGTAATAATCCAGAAGGAAGATGATAGTGGCTTGAGCCAGGTGGTGGCCATGGAAGTCATAACAAATGGTCCAATTCTGAATGTATTTTCAATAAAGCCAATAGGATATGTGAATGGGCTGATGTGAGGGGATGATTCCAACACACTTGATCTAGGCAGCTGGAAGGATGGAGCCGCCATCAACAGAGGACCACCAAAGGAAGGGGTTGGTTGGAAGAAAGCTGGGAACTGGATTTGGGATATGTTAACTTTGCAGTGGCTACTAGACATCCAATAGATGTCTAATGAAGATATCAAGGAAGCAGTAGGATGTTCAAGTGTGGAGTTCAGAGGTCTGTCAGATTTGGAGCTGTCAGATAGTGATGTTATTTAAAAATCCATGGAACTGGATGAAATCTCTGAGGAGGAGGTACAGATGATGCAGAGGAGAGGTTGAGAGAATGAATCCGGGGGGCAGCTGGGGGATGAGGAGGATCCAGCAGGGCAGGAGGAGGAACACAGACATCCTAGGAGCAAGGAGGGGAGGATCAAGTATGGGATGCTACCAGGGACTGGGGTTCATGGTCATGTTCAGCCCTGAGCCAACTGTAGGAGACCGGGAAAGGCTGGAGAAGTGAGTATCACAAGCGTTTTTGAGGAGTTTTACTATTAAGAGGGCAGAAACATGAAGTGGTGGCTAAAGAGGGAAATGGGGCCAAGACAGGGAAGCATGTTTCATGTCTGTGTGCTGCTGATGGGCACCATCTAGTATGGGGAGGGGTGGTCACACAAGAGGGATACTCATTGAATGAATTTCCTTGGGTAGGTGGGAGATGAGATCCCAGCCCAGGGAAGGGCTGACTTTGACTACAAGCTGCATGGTTCTTTTCCAGCAACAAGAGGGGTCAGGATGGGGATATAGGGAGGATGCTGGATGTGGCTGGGAGGGCAGGGAAGGCAGAGGACAACCTGTGGAAGGTCCCTTACTCCTGATTCTACTTCTCAGTAAAATGGTAAACATGGCCATCAAATGAAAGCAAAGGAAAGGTATGCATGGGAAGGAGAAAAGTGGGCAATGCAGAGGAGGGGCAGCCCCAGCTCCTGCCCATTCACAGCATGGGATCATTCACCAATGCCTCAGGCTCCCAAGGGCAGGGTGCTTCTGGCCAGCCATACTGTTCAGCACTCACCATCTTTTGAGACTTAACCACATGAATTTCCCACAAAAACCTAACACTGATTTTCAATAATAAATAATAAATAATAAATGAAATTCACTTAAAAACATACTATCTAGGGCACTGCTTCTGTCTTCAAAGAGCTTTTAAATAGTTACAGCACTAAAACTGTTGCTAATAATCTACCTTCCCTTCTCCATCCTGGCTGTCTTACATCAATCAAGCAATAACCAGTCTCCCCTCACAGCATAAAGGAGACTAAACAACACACATGAATTAGAAGGAAGTGGGCTTCACCTCTTGTTCTCCTCTTTCTCCAGCAGCAGACTGCTCGACAAGCACTGCGCCAAGAGCTCCTCAGCAGAAGCTCCTCGCATCAGATCCTCTGTGCGGGGAATCCTCCCCTCTCGGCCACCCTCTGTGCTCCTCCTCCAGTTACGGTGCATGTGAAGCAATGGTATGGGAAAATTGTTTGCAGAAGGATGAAAAGGCTTTATTCCCAAACTGTAAGTACATGATTTGAAATGCTTATGGTCAAGAAAATACTTCTACGGCATCATGTAAAGCATGTAGATACATTTGTACATGTGCATTAACATGTAAGAACATGTGCCTCAGACTCATGTGCTCTCCTGGGACAGTTCATGCCGGCCCCATGCCTACTTCCAAGCTTCCATCAAGTCAGGGAGTGGGGCAAAGAGGGAAGGCAGCCCCTGCACTGTAGTGACCCTTATGCACAGAGGCATTGAGACTGCCTGTTCCTCTTGGAAGCTTCTCTCACGAGGCAGCTGGGGTTTGGAGCTTCTCTGCTTCATGTCTTGCCTCCCACCCTAGGGTTCCAGATTCTGTTTTTCCCTAGTATTGGCAAGGTCCTTATTTTTTATAGATAGCTCTTGGATACATTTGGAAGTAATGTTTACAAACAGTGAGAGAGAGGGCATCTGACATTTTTTTCTAAACACATGCCAATGTTTGTCCTTTCCCCACTGATTTCAATAATTTGGCGTAACACTTTTGTCACGTATTCTAACTCTTTATTCTGATCCATTCATCTACTCTGGCATCCCCTCATGGTTTCAAGTACTGGAGCTTTACTATATGTTTTGGTATCAGGCCAAGCAAACCTTGTTAGTCTTATTTTTTTTTGAGACGGAGTCTCACTCTGTGGCCCAGGCTGGAGTGCAGTGGCCGGATCTCAGCTCACTGCAAGCTCCGCCTCCCAGGTTCACGCCATTCTCCTGCCTCAGCCTCCCAAAGTGCTGGGACTACAAGCGCCGCCACCTCGCCCGACTAGTTTTTTGTATTTTTTTTTAGTAGAGACGGGGTTTCACCATGTTAGCCAGGATGGTCTCGATCTCCTGACCTCATGATCCGCCCGTCTCGGCCTCCCAAAGTGCTGGGATTACAGGCTTGAGCCACCGCGCCCGGCCATCTTATTTAAAACTTTCTCAGCAATTGCTGCATATGTTTTTATCCTGATGAATTTTAGAACTTATCAGTACCAGAACTGACATCTTCACAGCATTGTATCCTGTCAACAACCTAGTCTGAACCTCAATGGTTCGGGTTTCCTTTGTACATATAGGCCCTGAGAACTCATATGTTAAGGGTTTATTGTTGCGAATGAGAATTTTTTTTTTTTTTTTTTTTTTTTACATGTTGTGGATCTATCTATCTGATCACCTTACTGAACTCAGAATGATTCTATGGACTTGACTGTTGATTATCTTGGACTGACAACTGTACTGTCTGGAAATGACAGTTTCCCCTTCCTTTCAGTATTTGTGCCTGTCTATCCCACATCCCTTTGCTGGTCAGGATTTCCAGGACAATAGTGAATAGTAGCCGGGACAACAGGCTGGTTCTGATTCCACTGTTCCTAACATTCTACCAAGAAGCATGAATTTTTTCTATTTTGGTAGTTTTATGTTAGGTAGCCTTATCAAGTTAGGACTTTTTTTTTTACCCAAGCTAAAGAAATTACCCAAAACAAAGAAATGTTATCAGGAATGGGTATTAATTTTAAGAAATGTATTTCAACACCTGCTAAAATTACCACTTATTTTTCTATTATGGGAACAAATTACATTAATAGATTTTCACTGTTATTGTTTATCCTGGGAGAAAGCATACTTGTGACTTTTTTAGGTACTGTGCTTTGGAACCAAATTTGGAAGTGAGATGAAATGTCAGCTGTACTCTCCTGGTTAGGTATGGTTTCAGGGTCAGGTTCGCCTGATAAATGAAGTGAGATGCTTGTAACTTTGCTCTAGAACAGTTTCTACTGCAGGGAATGATCTGTTCCTTGAGGCTTTGTCACAGTCTGTCCACAATGGACTGGATTTGGCATGTAGGATGTTAATTTCTATGTACTTTGGAAGAAAAATACAGTTTAGCAAGAAACAGAAACATACTGAACATGAACCTCACCGTCCCTCTCTCAGCTGTAGCTCCTTCTGCGTCTGCAATCTGGCTTGTTCCCACGACAAAGGAACATCATATTTTTTCAAATCGTTTTTAAAAAAATACACACATATCTGACCATCTTCACTCAGTGCCTCTGAGAAAACAATACAAAAACAGATAAAGAGGCCAGCCTGGCCAACATAGCAAGCTCCTATCTCAAAAAAAAAAAAA
>NW_016812921.1:459427-476599 GCF_001698545.2 Rhinopithecus bieti | reverse complement strand
CCCCTGTCTCAAAAAAAAAAAAAAAAAAAAAAAACAAAACAGGTACAAATATTTAAAGAGCGACAGGTGGCATGTGCTTAAATTCACTGATTTAAGTGCAAGCCCTTTGATTAAAGTCACACAATTATGTGACTTCCACACTTGGGTTAAATAGGCTCCCAGTGTCCATGCATCACTCAAAGTCCAGATTGGCAGGGCCAGTAATGAGTACTCAAAAGCCACAAAATCCTCTCTAAGAGCCACCCTAGGGGGCCTGTTTCAGGGAGGTGAGTTCAGGCTCTACCAGAACCTTCCTAGCTTGTCTCAATGTTTTTAGGTCACTCACTTGAAGAGGGAAGTCCTAAGGAAAGGAAGGATAGGGACCCAAAAGAAAAGCAGCAACATCAAGTAAACATCTTCCTTTGCAGAAACTAGACCAGGAAAGTCTCGTGAGGAGCTGATCCCATCGTACCAAGCTCTAACTACCTGACGTAACAGGAAGCCGGGGGGGCGTCCAGTCTCTCAGCTTGTGGTTGATACACAAGGCGATGAGGTCATCCCATGGGATCTCCATGACTGAGGGGCCTGCCCCATGGACTGGGGAGGGGCTCTTGCTCTTCCACCTACAGTAGGTTCTGCGGAGCAGGTTCTCCACCTGGGACTGGAGGACAGGCTGTGTCTGGCGTGAGCTGGGGATCTGGGAGGTGTACTGGACAACCATGGAGCACACGGGGAGCCAGGGGGCTAGGGAGAAAGTGCCTCATTAGTTACAGGTTTGGCCGAAGTACAGGTGAAAAGGTACATGAAAACATTTTTAACTCTGTATTTTCTTAGGAGAAGGCAACTAACTGTGAAGTTGAGAAGTCTGCTTTCTAACCACAGCGGAACCACAGTTGTTGAGGGAAGAGCAGCTTATTCCCAGGGTCTAGGTGAGGGACGCAGACAGTCCCCCTTAACAGTGTTGCTAGTAAAGGTCCACCCAGAAGCTCTGACTCTACAGGCCTGTAGTTGTGCCTAGGAAATCTGCATTTTAACAAGCACCCAGATGAGTCTGGTATAAGTGGTCTTAGCTTATTTTGGGGAACCCCAACCTAGCCACAGCACTGAGGGCTTGTGCTGAGTGGTTTGCTTCCCTTTGGGTTCTTTCAGTAATGAGCATGAGTTAGACCTACTACCGACCACACCCCACAATTCAGAAGGGTGCCTGAGGCCCAAAGGGGAGTGTCTATGCTAATGCCACAACTTCTGCCAGATAAGCAGCTCATTCCCTTCTGACTGCATGGGAAGGAGCAGCCCCATATGCCATACTGGGCTTGAGCCAGCCGGATGGCCTGCAGGATCTGTGTTAAAACAGCCCAAAGACGGCCAGGAACAGGGGCATAGCCAGAGCCACAGAACAAGGCTTCTCTGACAAAAAAGAAACATTAAACCAGCACCGAGTATGTGCCATGGCCATGGCTTGGGGACAGGGCTACATGGTCCCCATGCTCTTTGCCCCTGGCTTGTCTGTTTGAAAACAGGGACTCTGCGGGGCAAGCAGGACAGGATCAGGGTTGGTGTTCCTCCCAGTACCACTTGTCACTTTCCTCCTGAGGCTGAGTGAAATCCCATGGACTGCTCTGCTGGTCAGGAAAGGCTAACAGCCCCCACCCCACAAAACCCAGCTTGTTCTGGCCCATGAACCCAAAGGAAGGTGCAGGCGAGCACAGCATGAAGACACGCATGTGCCCAGTGGAGGTGGATGTGCAGCCCTCACACTGGTGCCCAACACCTGTCAGACGGTTACTACAGTGAGAAGGAAGCCTGAGGTTTGACTGCAGCCACCCACCAGACCTCCCCAGCACAAGCACGTACCCCCCAGGGGAGGAAGGTCCATCTGCGGAAGCTGGAACCCAAGCACAGCCTGCTTCAGCCACGCCAGGTGCTCTGGGGCATTCCAGTGCAGGTGAGGAAGCAGCCGGCTGCCCCCTGCCTCAGCAAACTCAGTGACAGGCCAGGACAGATCACATAGCTGTTCAGAGGACACCACGGAAGCCAGGAACTGCAGCACACTGTTAAACAGCTCAATGATGGCGCCAGGCTCCTGCGAAGTGAGACCGCCCAGACGCCTCTCCCTTCTGTCATGGAAAAAGCGGCCACTAAACTCATGGCCAATCCCGTCTTCGACGTACTGAATGAGAGTCTGGCAGCAAAGGTCAAGGGAATGGGGGCAGTGGGAAACCAGCCACTGCACCGCTTGCAAAACCTGAGAACAAAGACCGTCAGAAGAGACCTGGTTGAAGAGTTCACACTGTTTTTCAAAAACAGCCTTCGGAAAGGGCTGGATCCCCCAGGGTTGCCCACAGCAGGTAACACCAGAGTCCTGGGCTCTCAACTGTGGTAGGAAGGGGAACAGAAGTGTCCTGTGCAGTTGAGTTAAGCCTTCTAGGGCTCAGGAGACATGTCCAGTAGGGGCACTAAAGAGAGCCCCCAGATCCCATCTGGCCTGAGGAGGAGTGTGACCTGCATGGCTGCCCCGTGGAAGCGCCCACACCCTCAGGAAACCAGCCCTGAACATCCCCTTCACCATGCACAGAAATGGAGTCTTCTCCTTTTTCGAAGGGACTAACAGCTTCACTATGTGCCAAGATACCTTCACACCCTACAGTTATCTCACTTCCTATAGTTATTTTAATTCCTGCCACCTCTTTCTCTAAATTGTTAGCAAAGACTCCCCCTGCACCCCCCCCCTTTTTTTTTTTGAGAAGGGGGTCTTGCTATGTTGCTCAGGCTGGTCTCAAACTCCAGGGCTCAAGCAGTCCTCCTGCTTCAGCCTCCCGAGTAACTGAGATTACAGGTGTAGGAGCCACCATGCCTAGCTTCAGAATTCCTTTTTAAAGGAAACATCAAATAACATTATTTCTTCACGTATTCAGAGGACAATTACCCTAGAAAAACAATTTCTGTATCTGACCTTCAGATATATGTTCATATTTTAAATTCATAGAAACAAAAACACTAAAAAATTTTACATAAACAATTTAATTTGTAGATAGCAGGACCGTGGACAAATTTTATCTTTTATTTTGATTTCTGCTTATGTTTTTAGAAAGTTATCTGTATAAAACATACAACTGCTGCCAGGCGCAGTGGCACACCACAGTAGTCCCACATACTTGGGAGGCTGAAGTGGGAAGATTGTGTGAGCCCAGTAGTTTGAGGTTGCAGAGAGCTGTCATCTTGCCACTAAACTGGGTGACAGAATAAAACTCTGTTTCTTAAGAAAAAAAAATGCTAATGCTAATATACGCTCAATTCAAGATACAGCAAAAGGGGAAAAAAATATCTTGACAGACCGTTAAAAATGATGAAACCTTACCTTAGTTGAACCTTGTAGATCATTAATGGAATCAGGGATCTCGGTAACAGTGTAATCTGAAATCAGCTTAGCTGAAACCAAGTCCTGTAGCATCAGACCTTTAAGAGACACAGATGAAGGTCACTCGCATTCTGCTCTCAGCACACCTGCTAATACATCTCCCTGTGCTGACCGCACGCAGTCCTGCAGTGGACAGTAACCATAGGGGTTGCTGTCTCAGTGATTCCTGACCCCAAAACTACTGGACCATCCTCAGACCCAGGGCCTCCACCCATTTTTAAACCATGCTGCTTCATAAACGAGACTTCCTTCACAAACCATCTTCCACTTCCTTCTCAACGGCGTCCCCTCCAGGGCTAGGCACAAGAACCACCAGAGGAAGTGCAGGCTGGAAGGGCTTGGCCTGCAGGAGCTGCTTGAGCTGCAGCAAGGCCGACAGCCAGTACACGTCCTCCTCTGCCACGTCCTCACTCTTCATTTTGGGGGGAAGCAGCAGCATGAGCCCACTGGCTCCCAGGAGGTCCTTCTGTGTCTCCACAGCATCGATGGCATCATCACTGAGGGCGCCATGGGCCACCTGCAACAGCATCAAGATCATCAGGAGAGACGCACCATGGGACGCATCAGCAGTGATTGATCTGCCCCAGAGCAAGTGCAGCCGAAGCTCTCCATGCACTAAATATTGACTGTACTCCAGACAGGCCTCCAAGGGCACGGCTGGGCATACCCTGTAGTTATCTAACTTCCTGTAGTTATTTTAATTCCTGACCCCTGTTTCCCTAAATCCAACTGTTAGCAAAGACTCCCCCCAACTTTTTTTTTTTTTTTTGAGAAGGGGGGGGTCTTGTTATGTTGCCCAGGCTGGTCTTGAACTCTTGGGCTCAAGCAGTCCTCCTGGTTCAGCCTGAGTAGCTGAGATTACAGGTGTATGGAGCCACCATGCCCAGCTTCAGAATTCCTTTTTAAAGGAAACGTCAAATAACATTGTTTCTTCATATATTCAGAGGACAGTCACACTAGAAAAATAATTTCTATATCTGCCCTTCAGATATAAGACATGTTTATATTTTATTTATTTAATTTTACTTTTTATTTTTTGAGATGGAGTCTCGCTCTGTCACCCAGGCTGGTTTGCAGTGGCATGATCTCAGCTCCCTGCAACCTCCACCTCCTGGGTTCAAGCAATTCTGCCTCACCCTCCCTAGTAGCTGAGATTATAGGGTCCCACTACCACACCCAGCTAATTTTTGTCTTTTTAATGGAGACGGGGTTTCACCATGTTGGCCTGGCTGGTCTCGAACTCCTGACCTCAAGTGATCAGCCTGCCTCAGCCTCCCCAAGTGCTGGGATTACAGGCGTGAGCCACTGCACCCACCCCATGTTCTTATTTTAAATTCACAGCAACAAAAATGAGAATTAATGCAACAGAATTAGTGCAAGAAACAGCCAGGTCAACAGGTAATTTAGCACCCAGCTACAATTGTGTTTGCCCATATTGCTATAATTTTAATTAACCTTAAACAGGTATAAAAACAGTTAAAGCTAGGCACAGTGGCTCATGACTGTAATCCCAGCATCTGGGGAGGCCAAGGCGGGAGAACTGTTTAAGGCCAAGAGTCAAGAATTCAAGACCAGCCTAGGCAACATAGCAAGATCCCATTTCTACAAAAATAAACAAAAATATAAGCCCATAATAATAGAAAGAGGGAAGGCACGCCAGCAGCAGATGAGGGATTCTGATATATTTCTAGAAAGCAGCAAATAGATGTGACTAATCCCTGTGTTAGGGAAGCAGAGGATGCCATACCTAAAGGCTGCAGGTGTCAGTGTGTAAGGAGTCAGGTTGACTAAGCCTGCAAAAGTCCTGTATACCCAGGCCCTGAAGACACCAGGAGCCAAAGGTGAAGTTCAGAGCCTGGCCCTATCGGCACCCACCACTGCAGGCAACCTCTATGCACAACCAGTCCCCCTGGGCCCCTGAACAGGAGTCCTGAGAGGACCCAGATGTAGGGCCATGGTCAGACACAGTGGAAGGGACTCAGCGCCAAACCACTCCTGACCCTACCCTGAGAATACCAGCAGCTCCCCAGAAAGCAGATGGCACAAGTCCTTTCCAGAAAAACTGAACAGTCTAGGGAACAGACATCCAGATCCAGACATTTGGGAGTCTCTCCAAAAAGGCTGGCTTGCCATTTAGCTACCTTCCACCCCGCCCCAAACATAGAACTTCTTGGCTAGCCTTTTAGGGCCTCACTCAGATATAGACAGACAGCCTTGGGTAAGGCATCTGAGGAGGGCCTCCAACATAAAAGAGAGAAACTGGAATAACAAAGAGGAAAAAAAAAGAGGAACCAGGTAATACATGAACCAAAGAAAACTTAGACCCCAAAAACCCTAATTTCCTCGAGAAGATAAGATGATGCATCCAAAAAATAAGATGCTATGAAAAAGTCATGATAAGAATAAAGAGGAAATAAGTAATATATATGGAATAAAAAATTCAGTAGGACAATTGGAAAATAAAGTCTAGGAAATCTTTTAGATCACAGTAGGAAGAGACGAGATTGAAAATAGGATAGAAAGGGTAAGAAACTCAGAGGATCAATTGAGGAGGTCTAACATCTATCTAATAGAAGCTCAAGAGAGAACAGAAAAAAGAGAGAGTGTCATAAAGACATGAAAATGTCCCAGAAGTGAAATAGGAGTCTCTAGCCTGAAAGAACCTGCTAAGCCCTGCACAGTGAGTTAAGGTAATCCAGTGCCAGGCATAACAAAGTGAATCTTCAGGACACCATGAACAGAGAGAAAAGCCTTCCATAGAGCAACAAAACCAGGCCACACAGAAAGGAACAGGAATAGTACAGCAACAGTGGATGCTAGGTGACAGTGGAACAAAACTGGAAGGAAAATAATTTTCTTTATTTTTTTATTGAGACGGGGTCTCCCTCTATCATCAACGCTGGAGTGCAATAGCGCGATCACGGCTCACTGCAGCCTCGAACTCCCAGGTTCAAGCAATCTTCCCACCTCAGCTTCCCAAGCTACTAGAACTACAGGCACACACCACCATGCCCAGCTAATTTTTGTATTTTTTATAGGCAGGGTTTCACCGTGTTGCCCAGGCTGGTCTCGAACTTCTGCTCTCACAACAATCCACTCACCTCGGCCTCCCAAAGTGCTGGGATTACAGGCATAAGCCACTATGCGTGGCCAGGAAAATAATTTTCTACCTATAATTTTACAAATGTAGCTAAACTATGAAGCAAATGTCAAAATAAATGCATTTTCTTTTTATTTCCCCCAGCCTAAGGTATTTTGTGAATAAAATCATTTTCATAATGGAAAGTACTCAGAAAATTCCCCTCCCATGACATATACCATCCAACAAGGGGCTGAACCAAGAAAAAATACTGCAGCAGCTGATGCTAATGGCAACACTGAGCAAGCACCTGGCCTGTGCCAGACACTGTCCTACGCAGTCTGCGCGTGCACTGACTTTATTCACAAGAGCCAGATGAGCATCTCCACCAGACAGCACCTGCACAGGCTTGGGCAGTTTATTTTACCGTCTCTGAGTAAAATAGGAATAAGAAGTAATAGTACCCACACACAGGTGGCAGAGACACTGGGGAACTTGCCCAAGGTCACAGAGCTTCCAGGTGGAGGAGCAGGGACATGTGCTCATAATGATGGCACTAACGCACATGCTGCCTGGAGACCAGCCCACGGATGAGGGTTCCCGGACAGAGGGAATATGGATCAAGTGAAGTGATAGAACATTTGGAAAACTCTACTGAGATATATACAGCCTCCCAGTAAAAATGAAAGAGATGAAGAGAACTATGTTAAGTGAGACAATAAGGCAACTCTGTTTCTTGCAAGAAGAAAATAATTGTGGTTATAGAACACTACTGGTTCTGAGGTAAATAGCAGTCACAGAGCCATCAAAATATGACCCCACTCACTGGAGTAATATAAAGTGATAGTGTAGCTATCCCGGGAAGACGTGGAAGGCTGAGCAGGACCATGGCACAAGAGGCCACGCTGTACCTAGGGTGGTATGCTGCCGCCAAGAGGGTCCCCCGATTCCACCTAGTGTTCATGGCCACGTGTGATCTCCTGCCCCGTGAGCTGGGACTAGCCACTCACTTCTGACAGGCAGAAGCCAACAAGCAACAGGATGTCACTTCTAAGTTTAGGTTATAAACACACTCAGACTTCCATCTGGGCTCACCTCTTGCTCACTCTGATGAAAGCCAGCTGGCATGCTGTCATCTGGGGAGAGGCCCATGTGGCAGGAACTGAGGAAGTCTTTGGCCACAGCCTGCAAGGAAGTGAATCCTGACACAAGCTCACTAGAGTGAGCTGGGAAGTAGATACCCTTCAGTCAAGCTTTCAGATGAGACTACAATCCTAGCCAACATTTTGATTTCCACCTGTGAGAAACCTTCAGCCAGAGGACCCGAGCTAAGCCACACCTGGATTCCTGACCCACAGAAACCATGATAACAGACTTATTTTAAGCTGCTATGTTAGGGGTAATTTGTTACTTAGGAATAAGGTAACGAATACATTTACATTAATGGGAAGTCAGCAGAGAACATTTAAATGGATAAACTTAGAAACGGCTGTGTAAGTGCGTAATCTGGAAACAAGAAAAATGAGGCCCTGAAGAAAGGAGTTAAGAGAGGAAGGAGGAGCTATGTCTCATTTTAAATCATGTGGCATTATTTGACTTCTTTTTAAGTACATGGAAGTGCTACTTTCATTAAAAATGAAAATAAAGGTAACAGGAACAGTAAACTAATTTCCAGTAAATGAAATGTGACTTTGTAATCCCAGGAAAAGGGAAGAATTTTGCACCAAGAAGTTACTGTTACCTCAGAATGGCAAGAGCATAGATGGTTCTTATCATCATCTTCATACTTCTTTTACATTTCCTCATTTTTAAAACGTTTTGTGTACGTATTACATTTAGGAAATCCAATATATAGTATTAAAATAGAAAAAGTAAAGAAGCAGGCTGGGCGTGGTGCCCCCTGCTAAATCTGACTGGCTTAAAAAAATAATTTTTTAGGCCGGGCACGGTGGCTCAAGCCTGTAATCCCAGCACTTTGGGAGGCCAAGACGGGTGGATCACGAGATCAGGAGATCGAGACCATCCTGGTCTACACGGTGAAACCCCGTCTCTACTAAAAAATACAAAAAACTAGCCGGGCGAGATGGCGGGCGCCTGTAGTCCCAGCTACTCAGGAGGCTGAGGCAGGAGAATGGTGTAAACCAAGGAGGCAGAGCTTGCAGTGAGCCGAGATCGCGCCACTGCACTCCAGCCTGGGCGACAGAGCGAGACTCCGTCTCAAAAAAACAAAAATAATAATAATTTTTTAAAAGACATATATGGAGACATATAATACTTGCTTCTGAGCCTCCCGCAGTCTTTCAAAACCACATTAGGGAATAAGCAGTATTTGCATGGTTCCAGTGATATATGGGAGTAAGTGAAAGTAATGAAAACACAGAAGTAAACACAAAGTAATTATAGTTCACCTTTATACACACGTTAACAGAAATCATCTGATCCCCTTTGCTGCTAAGCGAGTTGAAAAGCGAAAGTGTCTGAATCCCACCAGCATCGCTGGATGTGTCATCCATTGAGCCTTCATCTCCCATGAACTTGACTTTTAACCAATTTGCTAGAATTCTACAGATTAAAAAAAAAATAATAACAATAAAACACTTGAAGAATCTAAATTTGAATTATAAAGACTTTCAGGAAAAGAAGAGAAATGTAAGACCTACATCCATAGATACCAAATCTTCCTATGAAGCTGACTTGCACAAAACAGGCTGTCATTTTAAAATGGAGCAACAATCTTTTACTTTTTTTTTTTTTTTTTTTGAGACAGATTCTCGCTGTGTCGCCCAAGCTAGAGTACAGTGGCACAAACTTGGCTCACCGCAGCAAGCAAATCTCCTGCCTCAGCCTTCTCAGTAGCTGAGACTACAGGCATGGGCCACCATGCCCAGTTAATTTTTCCATTTTTTTATAGAGTCTCACTCAATCTCACTATGTTGGTCATGCTGGCTTCAAACTCCTGGGCTCAAGCAATCCTCCCTCCACAGCCTCCTAGTTGCTGGGATTACAGGCATGAGCCACTGCGCCCGGCTTCTACTTGTTCTTAATTGGGCAGGAGGAGGGGGCACTCATGGAACTGGCTCATTCTAATGTGACTTAAGATTCTGAAGCATTAAGATTTTCAGCAATAGAAAACATCCCTAGAGTTTGAAATACATGTTTTTTACAGATCAAATTTCTCATACCTGAGACCTTAAGAATTCTTAAGTGACATGAACTTAGCAAATGAGAAGACAGCTATTTTGTTTGAAGAAATGAATCAACAGCTGAGCGTAGTGGCTCACGCCTGTAATCCCAGCACTTTGGGAGGCCAAGGCAGGTGGATCACTTGAGCCCAGTTCAAGACCAGCCTGGGCAACATGGCAAAACCCTGTCTCTACAAAAAATACACAAAACTAAGCCAGGCGTGGTGGTGTGCACCTGTAATCCCAGCTACTTGGGAGGCTGAGGCAGGAAAATTGCTTGAACCTGAGAGGCAAGGGTTGCAGTGAACCAAGATAGCGCCACCACACACCAGCCTGGGCGGCAGAGTGAGACTCCATCTCAAAAAAAAAAAAAAAAAAAAAAAAAAACAGGCTTTCTTTTAAGCGAAAAGGTGTTCTGGAATTAGTAACAGTGATGGTTGCAAAACCCTGTGAATATATCTAAAAATCACTGAAATGTACACTTTAAATGGGTGAAGTTCATGGTATGTGAATAACATTTCAATAAAGCTATTTTAAAAATAAACTGTAAGCTGGGTGTGGTGGCTCACGCCTATAATCCCAAAACCTTGGTAGACTGAAGCACGCAGACTGCTTGAGCCCGGGAGTTCAAGACCAGCCTGGGCAACATAGTGAAACTCCATCTTTCACACACACAAAAAAACATTAACCAGGAATGTAGTTCCCGCTACTCAAGAGGCTGAGGTGAGAAGATCAATTGAGCCCAGGAGGTCGAGGCTGCAGTGAGCTGTTATCACACCGTGCCCTCTAGCCTGGTGACAACAAAGCAAGACCCTGTCTCAAAAAAACACAAAGAGACTGTAGTTCCTTTAAAAACACGACTTCTGTATGCTACTTGGTTCCAGGAAATAAGATCATGTCATTTTTTTTCTTTTTTTAAAATGCCAAAAGTTTAAGGGAAAAAATTGGAACTATAGCAAACAGACTATAAACTATCTTACTGAAGAATCTAAAATGAAGCAGGTCTATCAATGTACCTTAACACAGATTGAAATAACAATCAACTTTTAAATGCTTTTGGACTAAGACTGTTGCCAAGTAATATGGTTTGGATTTGTATCCCCACCCAAATCTCATGTTGAACTGTAATCCCCAGTGTTGGATGAGGGGCTTGGTGGGAGGTGATTATATCATGGCGGTGGAATCCCCCTTGCTGTTCTCATGATAGTGAGCGCTCAGGAGATCTGGTTAAGTGTGTGGCACCTCCCCCTCGCTGCTCTCATGATAGCTCTCACAAGATCTGGTTAAGTGTGCGGCAACTCCCCCTCGCTGTTCTCACGATGGTGAGTTCTCATGAGATCTGGTTAACTGTGTGGCACCTTCCCCTCGCTGTTATCATGACAGTGAGTTCACGAGATCTGGTTAAGTCTGCGGCATCCGCCCTTGCTGTTCTCCTTATAGTGAGCTCTCAGGAGATCTGGTTGTTTAGAAGTGTGTGGCACCTCCCACTTTGCTGTTCTCATGATAGTGAGTTCTCATGAGATCTCGTTAAGCGTGTGGCATCTCCCCCTTCACTTTCTCTTCCTCCTGCTCCAGCCATGTAAGACATGCCTCCCTCCCCTTAGCCTTCTACCATGATTGTGGGTTTCCTGAGGCCTCCACAGCCATGCTTCCTGTACAGCTGAGCCAATTAAACCTCTTTATAAACTACCCAGTCTCAGATATTTCTTTAAAGCAGTGTGAGAACGGACTAATACACCAAGTTTATGGAATAAAAATTGAAATAATCAAATCTAAAGTTTCAATTTAAAATCATGAGCAAAACAGACTGTAAATCCAAGCATTAAAACATAAACCTACACTTCCGAGTTCCCATCACACATGAGGAATACCCAGCCCTGGCCCACAACTCTGCCCTGCCCACTCCACCTCCTGGAAACCCCACAGGGGAAACCCCTCCTGACCTGCCACGACTCTCTGGGGACTGCTCCTCTCCATCCGGCAACACCAGCACCAGCTTCCAAAACACATGCTCCTGCCTCCCAGGGAGGTGCTCAGCCACAAGGGACGGCAGGTCCAGAGACGCCCACGCCACATCACTGGGAGGAACAGAACCCCGTGGATTAGCCAGTGTGTGAGGCCCTAGCAGGAGCAGCACACACATCCTATGTGCAGGAAGGGGCAGGTTGGAGGAAAATCAGGATCAGAGGTTGAACTGCAAACTAGAAACCAAGTCTGGAACTCATCGAAGAGACCTCAGTTGGAAATGCATGAGGTGGGCTGCCAGTTTGACAGACTGGGGAACTGAGGGATCACCGTGGGATACGCAGAAGCGTGCGGCAATGACAGACCTCAGCAGCTGCTGGTAGAAGTGCTGAACCTTCATCTGGTGAGCTGTCTTGTTTCTGAGCCGCCTCAACCTGCAAAGGAAAGCAGAATGACAGTGTTACCACAGGAGCTTAGTGAAAAGTACTGGCTAGTGTCCCCTGGGGAATACTCAGGAGACTGAAAAACACATTTTCTGCCAAAGAAACGGGTTAGAGGATTCGTTCATTCCACAAATATCACATTAAGTATCTGCTGTGTGCTGGCTGCGGGAGATTCAACAATAAGACAAAATCCTGCCGTTCAAGAACATAGGCTCTCGTGGGGAGAGAACAGCATCTCTAAGTGGTTAGCCTGGCATGTGTGAGGTGTTGGCACTGTGGGCAAAAGCTGCCAGGTGGGGCTGGAGCCAGGTGCTTACTGCAGTCTCACTCAGGGTGGTCAGGTGGTATGTGAGCAAAGACTTGAAGGAAACAGGGAGAGCCAGCGTGACAACTTCTGGAAACAGCAGAGGGCATGGCTGTGCCAGGCCATAGCTGCATTTGGCATGTTTGGAGTGGGAGGGCTCGGGGAGGGGTTGGTTTCCCAGTACAGAGACTCATCAGGGGAGCGCAGGGACGCCGCAAGAGAGCAATGCCACCGAGAGGCAACCCACCGTGGCCTGAGCTGTTGGAGGATCCCTCGTGTTGTGGGTGCTGAGGATGCGAGCGGGGCCCATGGTGGAAGTTAGCACGACAACAGATGCGCGTCAACATTCCGCGAGTGGGAGAGAAACGCCATGCCCTCAGTGCGTTCCGAGGCAGAGCTGAGGATGCTGGTCTTGGGATGCAGCCCCAGCGGTTGTGCCTAAGCACAGAGGACAGACATGGACACCTATCGACAGGAAGGGCAAGGGGGGGGAAAATCAGGTTCAGGGTTGAACCCGGCGAACTGAACCAGTCTGGACTCAGGGAAGAGGCCTCAGTTGGGAATGCAAATGGGGGCTGCCAGTACAACGGGTGACAGGCTATCACCCAGGGGTATGGCAAAGGGAAGGCCAGAGGGCAGAGGTCTGGAGCTGAGGGGGCAGAGTGGAGGGCTCAGAGAGGGAGACTGAGGCCTGACAAGGCAGCCTACGGAGGGACAACAAGAAGCCATGCTCCAGGAGGAGGCCCAGGCCACTATGTAAGGCAGCGCATGGGTTAGAACGCAGCCCCACCCTGCTTCCGCAGCATGCCTGCAACAGGCTGAGACCAGCACATCACCACCCTGCCTGTGCGGAACCTGATGGGCCCAATGAACCCACACACAGCCTTCAGAGGAACATCGCCATGATGACCCAGCCAGTCGAACGACGTACGTAGCCCAGTGGTGCTGCTGCAGGCTGTCCCCCCAGTCCCCACCCACCACCCACTGGGAGGCCGGGGAGCCCTGAGGCCAGGCAAGAGGTGGCACCTACACGGGTTCTAAATAAAGGCCACGCCCAGCACAGCCAGGAATGCAGGCTGAGGGGGGTCCTGGCACAGCCCTAAGGAGCCAGTTCTGCTCGGGATGACCAGGAGGAGTGGCAGGGAGGACCAGGGCCACACCAAGGGGCCTCAAGAGGGAAATACTGGAGGGTGGAGGTGGAGTCTGGAAAATGCTGCCACAAAAAGGGGGCAGCGTGTGAAAGAGACGGCAGGAGGAACAGAGGGATGGGGCGGGGATGGGATGGGGAAGACACAGGCCAGCGTGGACTTCGGGCTCCTCCAACAAGGATGGAAGTGGTAGGTACTTAAACTGGGACGAGCAGGAAAAGAACAGGTGATGCAGAGTCAGACTCAGGCACCAGGGGTGATGCAGAGTCAGACTCAGTCACCAGGATGCTGAGTTGAGTCTTTCAAGCTGAACTCAGAGCTCTGCTTTCCAGTGGAACAAGTCACACGTCCACAACTGTGGGAGACGACCTTCAAAATGCAACCCTGTGCCTGTCCTTGCCTCCAGGCTTCACCTATCTTCACCCTCCAAACACACACATTAATTCAGCTCCTGGTAAAACCAAGTGGGGGCAGGGGAGCCCTGATGAGGCAGGCGACAGTTGATGCTGACCTGGTGCAGGAGATGCCCAATCTCCCTGCGTGGCCCAGGTCCAGGAGGCCCCTGGCCAGGTTCTCCTCAGCAATGGGGCACTCTGCACTGGGCGCCAGCGCCCTCAGCCGGTTGCTCACGTCCATGCAGCAGGGCGCAGCAGGGAAAGCCCGCATCTGGCGCCTCAGTTTCTTACGGGCTGCAACAGCTTCCCTCCACCTGGGGACGTGAAAACGTATCATTACAGAGTGTTTTCAGGGTCTTCAAAGCCGAGAAACACATTGGAGTCAGAACTCAGGAATGGGGAAGGAAGGACATCAACTGCGTGTGGTGAGCAATGCGACTACTGAACACTGACAGTCAATACTGAATGGGCTTTGGAGGCTGACTTGGCAATACAGATCCAGATCTAAGATACATATACCCAGTCGGGTGCAGTGGCTCAGGCCCCTAATCCCAGCACTTTGGGAGGCCAAGGCAGGCGGACTGCCTGAGCTCAGGAGTTCACGACCAGCCTGCACAACACAGTGAAAGCCCATCTCTACTAAAATACAAAAAATTAGCCAGGCATGGTGGCAGGTGACTGTGGTCCCAGCTACTTGGGAGGCTGAGGGAGGAGAATCACTTGAACCCAGGAGGTGGAGGTTACAGTGAGCCGAGATCACGCCACTGCACTCCAGCCTGGGTGACACAGCAAGGCTCTGTCTCAAAAAAAAAAAAAAAAAAAAGGTACATATACCCCTTGACCAACAGCTACCACTGATAGGAATTTGTCTCCACCCACACGTGCCTATGTGCAAACGGGTGAACTGTCTGTAACGACGACAGTCACCGTGACAGTCTTTACCAGAGCTAAAAAGAGAGCCACAGCCAGGCTTGGTGGCTCACGCCTGTAAATCCCAGCACTTTGGGAGGCCGGGGCGGACAGATCACGAGGTCAGGAGTTCGAGAGCAGCCTGGCCAATATGGTGAAACCCCATCTCTACTAAAAATACAAAAAACAAAAAGAAAATTAGCCGAGCATGGTGGCGCATGCCTGTAGTCCCAGCTACTCAGGAGGCTGAGGCAGAAGAATCGCTTAAACCTGGGAGGTGGAGGTTGCAGTGAGCCATGATTACACCACTGCACTACAGCCTGGGTGACAGAGTGAGACTCTGTCTCAAAAAAAAAAAAAAAAAAAGAAAAAAAGAAAGAGAGCCACATGGAAGTCCATCAACAAAAGACCAGGAAGGTCATTTATGGTACATTCTCGCACTGACCTCAAGACCACTGGCAACGGGGACAGCTCAGCATGCTGCTACAGCCAGGCCTCCACCTCATATCAGATGGAGCAAAGGAAGGCTCAGAGCAAAGCAGGGATCATAAGCCCATTTGTGCCAACAGCCATAAGAAAGGACAGAAAGTCTCTGGATGGTTTTGCAAGCAGCTGCTGCTCGCACAATGGACAGGGGTCTGCTGTAGGAGGAAGACTCACTTCTCCCCATACTCCCTTTTATACTGTTCCAACTGCCAAGGACACTATTACTCATTTCAAATTTTATTATGAAATGAATCATACAACATACATAACACATATATGCCCGGTTGTAAGATTACTAAATCATTGAGCACCTGTGCACTTACATCCAGTTGAGCAGTTGTGGCCATGAGAGGCACCCCCTCCCATTCCCAAAAGTAATCACCATGCTGAGATTATGATCATTATTTTCCTTCTTTTCTTCAGGGTTATACTACTATATATAAATCCAAAACAACCTATTTAGTTTGAATATACACTATTTGTATATTTCCTATTAATTGCTTTTTCTCCACTACTTATATTTTGAGAATTCACCCTTATTGGTGCATGCAGCCATAATCTGGCTTGTTCACAGGTGTCTCCCAGCACCTAGTGCAGTGGGCAAATGGCAGGCACCCTATAAATATTAGTTGACATGCAGAGCAGCCACCACGCCCCAATCTAACTCCTGACTGTTCCCCTTAGTTTATGGGGTGTGTGTGTGTGTGTGTGTGTGTGTGTGTAATCAAGTATTTTTGAAATGCAGTATAATCCAATGACAGTCTATTTTAGGTATTCATTGCTATAACATTTTCCCTGATCCTTTTACCACTGAATACAGAAACTGATGGCTCCTATATTTTGAATTTGGTAAAAGACTCTTCCCCGTGTATGTGGATTTTGCCTGTAGGAACACAGGACTCACCGCTGTAGATACTTGCAGAAGCACTGAAGCTCCTGGAGGGTCTCCTTTGCAGCCTGGAAGATTTCCTCCACGAGAAACAAGTCCACTAGATGGGCACAGACATCCTCACAGCAACGGGCCACACGGACCCTCTGGTCTGTCTCTAATGCATTCCTAAGAAACAGGGTAATCAGCATGGAAGACACTGCACTCGGGGCCCACAGACACTGAGGGCTTGCTTTAAAAGCCCAAGAGTCAGCTGGGCACAGTGGCTTATGCCTGTAATCCTAGCTCTTTGCAAGGCTGAGGTGGGCAGATCACTTGAGGTCAGGAGTTCGAAACCAGCTTGGCCATCATGGTGAAACCCTGTCTCTACTAAAAATATAAAAAATTAGCTGGGCAGCCAGGCACGGTGACTCATGCCTGTAATCCTAGCACTTTGGGAGGCCAAGATGGGCAGATCACGAGGTCAGGAGATTGAGACCATCCTGGCTAACACGGTGAAACCCCGTCTCTACTAAAAATACGAAATATTAGCTGGGTGTAGTGGTGGGCTCCTGTAGTCCCAGCTACTCAGGAGGCTGAGGCAGGAGAATGGTGTGAACCCAGGAGGCGGAGCTTGCAGTGAGCCGAGATGGCGCCACTGCACACCAGCTTGAGCGACAGAGCAAGACTCCATCTCAAAAAAAAAAGAAAAATGGCCGGGCGCGGTGCCTCAAGCCTGTAATCCCAGCACTTTGGGAGGCCGAGACGGGCGGATCATGAGGTCAGGAGATCGAGACCATCCTGGCTAACATGGTGAAACCCTGTCTCTACTAAAAATACAAAAAACTAGCCGGGCGACGTGGCGGGCACCTGTAGTCCCAGCTACTCGGGAGGCTGAGGCAGGAGAATGGCGTGAACTCGGGAGGCGGAGCTTGCAGTGAGCTGAGATCTGGCCACTGCACTCCAGCCTGGGTGGCAGAGCGAAACTCCGTCTCA
>NW_016812921.1:445948-455696 GCF_001698545.2 Rhinopithecus bieti | reverse complement strand
AAAAAAAAAAAAAAAAAAAAAAAAGTGTAAGAGTCTGCATCCTCGATACTAAAATGTAATTCCATCTTCACTGTAAGAGAAGCTTTAATACTTAAACTACAGACACCTAGAAAGACGGGGTAAAAAGAATTAAGTGGTACAGGGTGCCAAATTATAGGTCCATAGGAGCCCTTGTAACAGTTAATAAACCTTTATCTTAATAAAATCGTCAGAATTTCTAATTATTTTAGAGACAGGGTCTCACTATGTTGCCCAGGCTGGAGTACAGTGGCCACCACAGGTGCAGTCACAGCACACTACCCGGAACTTCTGAGCTTCAGTGACCTTCGCACCTCAGTCTCTTGAGGAGCTGGGACTACAGGTGCCTGGTGTAGAATGTGTAAATGACGATGCAGACAACCACAAAATCTTCTCATCAGCAACGTCTGACATGTGCAATCGATTGGAAGTGTCTCAAATATATGATAAATGCTGGTGGCTACTAAGGATGGCTGACTATGGTCCTGTGGTGGCAGGCCTCAAATAAAAGAGAATTTTAATAATAAAATTCTATCAGCCCAGGGAACACAGGATTGCATCAAATACATTTGGTCACAAAATCAAAGTAGCTTAGACAGGCAGGACACATTTCCAATAGCCCATCCTCAGTGGCGCCAGACACAGCCTAGGGCAGAGCCAAAGCTCAGTCTCCTGGCACAGCAAGACACCAGTGTTTCACTTACTTCAACTCCTGGGAGCAGGTTTCCCTCACAAACTCCATCATCACGTGTTCCATCAGCTCCACGGCCAGGCCCTGGCTCAGCTCACTTAACACCAGCTCCCTCTCTTGTTTTAACCTACAGGGAAGATAAAAAATACACAAGGGTAATGTTTAAGAATAAAAATAAATGCTGTTTGTTTTACTCCCTGGACATGCAGACAGGGATTGAGGTGTGCTGCCTGAGTCGGCAGGACACCCCTACTCCAGCTCCCCTGACATCACCTCCCTTCCCTTGCCTCTCCTGGCTGGGAAGGGCCACTGCTCATGGGTAGGTGTGGCCTGGGGAGCTCCATCCACCCCCTGGACTGAAGTGTAGGAGGGCATGAGTGGGTCAGCAGGGGTGGACAACAGCGGGAGCATCGCGGCCAGGGTCAGTTCTTGCCTGTGTCCACATTGAGCTCCTTATCTGTCTGCATGGACAAGACACACTCACCTTTCTTCTTCAGCCCGCTGCCTCTCCTGCTCCCTTCGCTCCCTTTCCTTAGACACTTCTTCAGCTGCAATGTGCCTCAAAATGCCCGTGGTTGCAGCTGTTAACAAATCCTCCACAGCAGCATTAGAAACACTAAACAGAGCAAAGGGGATAGCATTCAAAATCAGAGGCAAGGCCGGGCGCGGTGGCTCATGCCTGTAATCCCAGCACTTTGGGAGGCCAAGGTGGGCAGATCACGAGGTCAGGAGATCAAGACCATTCTGGCCATCATGGTGAAACCCCATCTGTACTAAAAATACAAAAATTAGCCAGGCGTGGCAGCGCATGCCTGTAGTCCCAGCTACTCAGTAGGCTGAGATAGAATAATTGCTTGGACCCAGGAGGCGGAGGCTGCAGTGAGCTGAGATCGCACCGATGTACTCCAGCCTGGGCAACAGAGTGAGACTGTCTCAAAAAAAAAAAAGAGAGAAAAAGATCAGAATAAAAAAGCCAAATCACTAAACGTCTAACTTTGACAAAGAAAAAAAAACCACATAGGTTGAGTGTCCGTAATCCAAAAATCTGAAATCCAAAAGGCTCCAAAATCTCAAAACTTTTTGAGTACAACATGTCATGCTTTTCAAAGGAAATGCTCACTGGAGCATTTTAGAATTCAGATTTTTAGGTAAGAGATACTCAACTGGTAGACATAATACAAATATTCTGAAATCCAAAAATAGCTGTAATCTAAAACCCTTGTGGTCCCAAGCATTTTGGATAAGGGATATGCAACCTATACTTGTTTGACTGCCAGCAGAAAAATTAAGCCCACTGTTAGAAACGCACAATCTACCAAAACTGACTGATGGAGCAACAGAAAAATGTGAATAGACCTGTAACTAGTAAAGAGACTTCCAAACAAAGAAAAGCATAAGACCAGAAGGTTTCACTGGTAAATTCTATTAAACACTAACGAAAACCTAACCACCAATCTTTCTCACACCCTTTCAAAAAACAGAAGAGGAGGGAATATTTACTAACGCATTTTATGAGGCCAGCATTGCCCTAATACCAAAGACAGACCAAAGCCACTATAGGAAAACGACAGACTGACGAGGCACAGTGGCTCATGCCTGTCATCCCAGCATTTTAGGAGGCTGAGGTGGGAGGACTGCTTGAGCCCAGGTGTTCAAGACTAACCTGGGCAACACAGAGAGACCCCATCTCTACAAAAAATTAAAAAATTAGCCGGGTATGGTGGCATGCGCCTGTGGTCCTAGCTACTTGGGAGGCGGAGGTGAGAGGATGGCTTGAGCCTAGAAGATAAAGGCTGTGGTGAGCAGTGATTCTGCTTTTGCACTCAAGTCTAGGTGACAAAGTAAGACCGTCTCAAAAAAAAAAAAAAAAAAAGGAATAAAGAAATAAAAAGGAAAACTACAAACCAATATCCCTTATGAATATGGATATAAAAATCCTCAACAAGGCCGGGTGCGGTGGCTCACGCCTGTAATCCCAGCACTTTGGGAGGCTGGGGCGGGCAGATCATGAGGTCAGGAGATCGAGACCATCCTGGCTAATACGATGAAACCCCGTCTCTACTAAAAATACAAAAAATTAGCCAGGCGTGGTGGCAGGCGCCTGTAATCCCAGCTACTTGGGAGGCTGAGGCAGGGAAATCGCTCGAACCCGGGAGACGGGGGTTGCAGTGAGCCAAGATTGTACCAGTGCACTCCAGCCTGGACAACAGAGCAAGACTCCATCTCAAAAACAAAACAAAACAAAACAAAAAAACAATTTAACCTAGAAAGCAAAAACTTTTTATGTTGAAAACTACAAAGCACTGTTGAAAGAAATTGAGAATGACCTAAATAAATGGAAAGACATCCCATATTCTCGGATTAGAAGATTTAATATTGTTAAGATGACAATACTGGCGAGGCACAGTGGCTCATGCCTGTAATCCCAGTACTTTAGGAGGCCGAGGAAGGTGGATCACTTGAGGCCAGGAGTTCAAGACCACCCCTGGACAACATGGTGAAAGGCATCTCTGCAAAAAACAAAAAAATCAGCCAGGCTGGTGCCCACCTGTAATCTCAGTTACTAGGAAAGCTGAGGCAGGAGAATTGCTTGAACCCAGAAGGTGGAGGTTGCAGTGAGGCTGAGATCGAGCCACTGCACTCTAGCCTGAGCAACAGAGCAAGACTCCATCTCAAAAAAAAAAAAAAATGACAGTACTACCCAGAGCAATCTACAGATTCAACGCAATCCCTATCAAAATCCCAACAGCCCTTTCTGCAGAAACAGAAAAACTCATCCTAAAATTCCCATGGTATCTCAGAAGACCCCAAATAGCAAAACCATCTTGAAAAAGAAGAATGTAAGGGAAAATCTTCATGATACTGTCTCTGGCAATAACTTATTGGATTATGACTCCAAAAACGCAGGCAACTTTATGAGAGGAAACTTCTGGAAGAAGTTCTTTATGAGATGAAACTTTATGAGAGGAAACTTCTGGAGCAGCAGAAGGGGAGCACCAGATGCCACTCACCCCAGGGCAGCAGCTGCGTAGGCAGCACCTGCAGAGCCGACTTCCTCACAGTCCCTCTGCAGAGCCTCCTGGATGAGCTCGTCCACCACCTGCGCCAGGTCCTATGGAGAGACCAACATGGGGTGGAATGGAACGTCCCACCCAGGGCAGAAATCCTGGGTAATATGTTGTCACCAGTCTGCAGACATCTCGTGACAGAAGCACATGACCCCTGACATGGGGTCAGCTAGGCTGTTGCAGGAAAGGTGTCCCCTAGCGAATGGAAAGGTGCCATCTGGAGAGAAGGTGCCCTGCAGATGGCCACACAGCGCCCTGGCCCAGTCATCTCCAGTCTACGTCAAGCAGCCTCTGTTTCTGTGGCCACTCCATGCTCCCTCTCAGAACTCCCCGATCCCCAGAGAGGCTAGTGCCCAGTGCCTGCCTCTAAGCAGCCAGAGTGGCACAATCCAGTCTCACAACCATAGAGTCGACAGGCTCTACTCAATATCAAGGCATCAGTAGGGGCCATGCCCACCCTGAGGTCACAACCATCAAGGGGCACACCCACCTCCAGGCCAGGCTGGTCAAGGGGTTCACCCACCCCTAGGCCATGCCCATCAGGGTCCACAGCCACAGAGACCACACACACCAGAGGGGAAACATCCAACCGGAGGCCATGTCTATCAGGGGGCACAGCCACCCCGAGCCATGCCCATCAGGGGGCACACCTGCCAGGCCACACCCATCAGTGGGGACACCCAACCCCAGGACATGCCCTTCAGGGGACACACCCACACTCAGTCCATGCATATTGGGGGGCCACACCCACCAGGGGGACATGCCCACTCCAGGCCACACCCGCAGGGGACACACCCACCCATGCCACACCCACCAGCAGGACATGCCATCCCAGGTCACACACATCGGGGGCGCACAATGCTGCCAATAATCCCGTCAGAACAGGCGGATGTTGAGTTCAGACACAGGGGCTCAGGCCAGTGCTATGACAGGAAGCTCCTGAGATGAAGACAGACTCCACAATGAGTCTGAATGGGTGGGCCCCAGATCTGCCACCTGAGGCTAAGTGACTCTAGGCAGGACCCCTCTCTGGACTCTCCTGAGAGACCAGGCGCCACAGCCCCACCTCATGGGGTGATGACTAAGGACATTTGTGCACAATGGGCTTCCCAGAGTACAGACCTAGAAAAAGAGTCCCTACCTCGTCAGAGTACATGGGCACAGGCTCTGGAGGTGGCGGCTCAGGCTGCACGGACAGCTGGAAGAGGCTGGGTGCTGCAGACGGGGTCAGTGCCAGGACAGGAGGCAGAGGCACTGGCGAGGGCGCAGGGGTTGGTAGAGACTGTGGGAGACCCGGCAGGGGTGTGTCCGGCTCTACACCACACTCCTCTCCTCTCCCTCCACCTGGAAGGAAACATACAGGAGAAAACATGGCTGCAGACACAGGGCGCCTGGCACCACAAGGACCAAGGTCTGTGCAGGGACAGCCCCAGGTCACCCACAGTGACCCTGAGGAGTGGCCTGCCCTCCAGGAGACCAGCTATGCGGGACAAATACGCTTTGCATGAAAAACAAGCCCCAAGATGTCAGGGAGCCAGGAGGAGGGCTTCAAAGCCCTCAGTCCACTCCCAGTGAGAACCATCTGAGCATGGGGAAGAGCCACACCCCTGGGCCCCAAGACAAAACAGGTGCTCAGGCTCCTGGGAGGCGTCCCGGCAGGAAAATGCAGATGTCCAGGCTCCTGGGAGGCGTCCTGGTGGGAAAATGCAGCTAGTCCCCTCACTACAACTGCAGCTTCACTCACCCAGTGTGTCCGAGCCGGGTCTTTGGGTGCCGACGGGCAGCTCTGCGGCCAGACTCTCCCCGATGTACTTGTTCTGGGAGTTGAAGCTGCACACAGGGGTGTGACAAGGAACGGGGGGCAATGGCCCTCCGTTCACAATTTCACCAACCGACACCGTCAGCTTCCTGGTAATAAACACCGACTTCCTGGTCTTGGATAATCCCTCTGGTTCCAGGAATGCGGCCCGGTTCAGCTCCACACAGCTACCCAGACCACAAGAAGACCCCAGAGGGGCGTCACCAAGGGAGAAGGCAGCTTCACCCTCAGTGCCCCACTGAGTGCTGTAAGCCCCTCAGGCGTCACCACAGCCATGTATAAATAACAGAAAGCAGAGGCCTGGGTCCCACTGCCGCACCCTGGAGCCTCTGTAGGTCCCTGGAACCACTGAGCAAAGCGTGTTAACAGATGCACGCTGACTCACTCCTGCCTCCTTGCTGGCTCACCCAAAACCACCTTGTTTTGTGAGGCAGAACTGGAAGGAGGAAACAGGCAGGGGGCAGGTGAGGAGTTACAGGAGGCAGGGTGGGGACCCAGGCACTGGGTGTGGAGTGTAAGCTGCCGGTTTCTGAGACAGCATCTGTGAGTCTCACCACTCTGACTGCTAAGTACCAGAGAAGACTCCAGCCTGGCCTGTGGGTGCCTCCATCCCCACCGTCACACGCTGTCCGTCACTGGCTGGCAAAGGCAGTCAAGGGAAAGAATAAGGAAGGCCCTAACTTCTATCTTTAGGTTCGTTGGCAACTCATGAAAAGGACTGATTCTGGAGTCACAAAGAACTTGGTCTGAGCCCTCAATGTGCAGACAGCCAGGGTGTGACCTTGGGAACACCCCCAGTCATTCTGAGTCTCACGTGTTCACCTGCATGGCAGGGGGAATGCACCTTCTTCAAGTCAGGCAAGCAGCCAGTCCCTCACAGTCCTTTATCAGAATTAACAAGAAAAAAGGAGACAGGGGCCCCGCAGTTCCATTCTCAGCCCTTACCCGTCGGAAACGGTGAGGCCGTGGCAGGTGAGGAAGTCGGTCGCCTCTTCGCAGTCTCTGAACAGCAGCATGCGCACCACGCCATCCAGGGGAAAGACGGTGGCTCGCTGTGTGCTCACCGTGTACGCGAAATTGAGCGCCCGGAGAGCATCCTTGCGGATCTGAAAGGAGGAGCCAGATCACTGCAGTCTCAGAGGAAGGCCCAGTCAGACACTTGCAGTCAGCCCATGACCACAGACATGGCCAGCATGGGGGGCATGGGCTCCTCCTGGGCTGAGTCCACCAGAAGGCGCTTTGGCAACATGAAACCCCAGCTTAGAGATCGTAGGCGTTCTGCTCGGGGCAATGCTCAGGAATGCATGCCAAGCAAACACTCTCATAGAGAAGGATGGCTTGTGAAAGTTTTATTTATAAGAGAAATCATGAAACAAACTGCACCAACAAGGCCAGGTGAAGTCAGCTGTGCAGCATCCGCATGAGAAAATGCCAGGAAGGTGCTATAGAGGACCCCAGAGACCATGGAATGCCAGCAGGAAACCAACCCCGTGGAATGACATATAATAGCTGGAGACAACTGTTCATGGCATTCTAACAAGAGCCTTAAAAAAAAAGAAGACAGAGGCCAGGTGCAGTGGCTCACACTTGTAATCCCAGCACTTTGGGAGGCCAAGGTGGCAGGATCACTTGAGCCCAGGAGTTCAAGACCAGCCTGGGCAACATAGCTACATCCTATTCTCTACAAAAAAAAAAAAAAAAAAAAAAAAAATGGTTTAATTAGTGGGGCTTGGTGGCATGCACCCGTGGTTCCAGCGACATCGGAGGCTGAAGTGGGAGACCTGCTTGAGCCCAAGAGGCTGAGGCTGCAGTGAGCCGTGATCACACCACTGCACTCCAGCCTAGGTGACAGACTGAGAACCAGTCTCTTAAATTAAAAGACAATGGGGCTGGGTGCGGTGGCTCATGCCTATAATCCCAGCACTTTGGGAGGCCAAGGTAGGCGGGTCACTTGAAGCCAGGAGTTTGAGACCAGCCTGGCCAACATGGTGAAACCCCGTCTCTCCTAAAAATACAAAAATTAGCTGGATATGATGGTAGGCACCTGTGATACTAGCTACTAGGGAGGCTGAGGCAGGAGAATCGCTTCAACCCGGGAGGTGGAGGTTGCAGTGAGCCGAGATCACACCACTGCACTCCAGCCTGGGTGACAGAATGAGACTCCATCTCAAAAAATTAAATAAATAAAAATAAAAGTAAAAATAGACAAAGGAAAACATGAAAATGCTAACAAAATTATGCTTGAGTGCTGGGACTTTGGTGCCTAAGCTGTTAGTCCTTTTCCGATGTTCTTTAATTCAACCAACGTTGATCGAGCGTTTGCTCTGTGCCTGGCACCGTTTTTAACGCTGAGAGTTCAACAGTGAACAAAAACAAAATCCCTGTCCCCACATAGCTGACATGCCAGGGGAGAGACCAATGCAACAGAAAACGAACTCATCAAACACACAGAATGGTGATTCAGTGCGGCAGATGGGCAGGGAGAACAGGGAGCACTGGTGGGGGCCCTGCTGAGGGCGGCAGCCAAGCCTCACCTGGCCTCAGAGAGGTGGAGACAGCGCCGTGCGGCTATGAGAGTGCAGAACAGCAGTGGGAGCAGCAAGCACAAAGCCCCTGAGCAGGAGTGCACAGGGTTGCGGGGACAGGAGGCTGCCTCTGTGCGCCACTGCTGGTGAACAGTTTTTCTAAAGAAAAATACCTGAATATCTCTTTTGTTTAAAGTTATTAAAAACGGCCAGGCAAGGTGCTTCACGCCTGCAATCCCAGCACTTTGGGAGGCCAAGACAGGTGGATCACCTGAGGCTAGGAGTTCGAGATCAGCCTGGCCAACATGGCAAAATCCCGTCTCTACTAAGTTAGCTGGGCATGGTGGTGGGCTCCTGTAATTCCAGCTACTCAGGAGGGAGCTCAGGCAGGAGAATCGCTTGAACCCAGGAGGTGGAGGTTGCAGTGAGTAGAGATCGTGCCACTGCACTCCAGCCTGGGCAACAGAGCGAGACTCCATCTCTAAATAAATAAAATTTAAAATGGTCAACATTCTACTAACACTCAATCATTACAATATTAACTATACTTTTTTTTATTTTTATTTATTTTTATTTTTTTTGAGAGAGAGGGTCTCTGTCACCCAAGCTGGAGAGTGCAGATCTTGGCTCACTGCAGCCTCAACTTCCCGGGCTCAAGTGATCCTCCCACCTCAGCCTCCCAAATAGCTGGGACTACAGGAGCATCCCACCACGCCTGCCTGGCTGATTTTTTTTTTATTTTTAGTAAATAAAAAAAACCCAGGCTGTTCTTGAACTCCTGAGCTCAAACAATTCTCCCACCTCAGTATCCCAAGGTGCCAGGATGACAGGTGTGAGCCAAAGCGCCCAGTCAAAATTAACTACAAGTGGCAAGTTGTGGAAACCCTTTTCCTTTACTCCAGAGTATCAGTTCTGTTTGGAAACCTGCAGATCTGAAAACAAGGAGCAAACCTGCAAAAGACCCTCTGACCGTGACATGACTGTGGGTTTAGCCACTGTTTACAGGAGGCCCTGATGTGTGACCAAAGAGAGGACCTGGAGCCACAGACTGACCTAGGCAGGTCCTGAGATCTCCCAGGCAGTATCCTCCCCACGCAGTGATCACTACGGGCTTGTGGCAAGGAATCCAGGCAGCCTCGTTGACGCCGCTGCCGGAATGGGCAGCAGAGTGCATGCGAGGTAAGGTGGCACTCTGTACGGTGGGCCACGGTCCTGGTCACTTCGCACTGAACGCAATCATGCAGGGCCTAGAAAAGCAGGTGCCACAGGGGCTGCTCTGTCCTCATCCCCAAGTCCCATGGAACTGGAATAAAAGAACTGACTGGAAACCCCGAGACACAGAATTTACTCTGCGCAAACTTCAGGGGAGGGACTGGCCTTCCCATTGCTTCTGCAACCCTAGCACGCGGCAAAGCACAGACACTGAGGCACCCACTAAAGGAACTTAGCGCCATCAGCCTCACTCCAGAAACTTCAATTTAAAACACAAAGCATTTCAAAGTCAGGGACTGTGTGCGTATGAACCATTTCAAAGTCAGGGACTGTGTGCATATGATATAAGATTTTTGCTTTTCAGTTGGTTTTCACGGATGATGACAGTGCTGAATTCTTTTTTTTTTTTTTTTTT
>NW_016812921.1:431911-443957 GCF_001698545.2 Rhinopithecus bieti | reverse complement strand
TTTTTTTTTTTTTTTTTGAGAGAGTCTTGCTCTATCGCCCAGGCTGGAGTGCAGTGGCACGATCACCGTTCACTGCAGCCTCAACCTCCTGGCCTCAAGCAATCCTCTCATCTAGGCCTCCCAACATGCCATGGGCCACCACACCTGATCTTTCTTTTTTTTTAAGAGATAGGGTTTTGCTTTGTCACCCAGACTGGAGTGCAGTGGCATGATCACAGCTTACTGTAGCCTTGACCTCCTGGGCTCAAGGGATCCTCCCACCTCAGCCTCCCCAGTAGCTGGAACTACATGCGCACATCACCACACCTGGCGTTTTTGTTGTTTTTGTTTTGTTTTGTTTTGCAGAAGGGTCTCACCATGTTGCCCAGGCTATACAAGGCTTAATTTTAAAATATAAAATCAGCCGGCATGGAGGCTCATACCTGTAATCCCAGCACTTTGGGAGGCTGAGGCAGGTGGATCATCTGAGGTCAGGAGTTCCAGACCAGCCTGGCCAACATGGCGAAACCCTGTCTCTACTAAAAATACAAAAAAACTGGCCAGGCGCGGTGGCTCAAGCCTGTAATCCCAACACTTTGGGAGGCCGAGGTGGGTGGATCACGAGGTCAGGAGATCGAGACCATCCTGGCTAATATGGCGAAACCCCCGTCTCTGCCAAAACTACAAAAAGTTAGCCAGGTGTGGTGGCGGGCGCCTGTAGTCCCAGCTACTCCGGAGGCTGAGGCAGGAGAATGGTGTGAACCCGGAAGGCAGAGCTTGCAGTGAGCTGAGATCGCGCCACTGCACTCAAGCCTGGACAACAGAGCAAGACTCCATATCAAAAAAAAAATTAGGTGGGAGTGGTGGTATGTGCCTGTAATCCCAGCTACTCGTGAGACTGAGGCAAGAAAATCGCTTGAACCCGGGAGGCGGAGGTTGCAGCGAGCTGATATCACACTACTGTACTCCAGCCTGGGCAATAGAGCAAGACTCGGTCTCAAAAATAAAATAAAATAAAATAAAAATTTAAAATCAGTCACACATCTAGATATTCTGCCACACAGTTCTTGAGGAAAATACGAAACTAAAAAAAAGAGGTCCACCATTGATACGGGAATCTCAGAACTAAAGGGAACACTGTCCACCATCAAGCTCAGCTTAACACCACCACAAGCAGAGGGCCAGAGAGCTCGCCAGACTCCTAGTAAGTGTCTAATTATGGCTCAGACCAGGGTTTTATATTCATTCATTCTCACTACCCTATTCTTAGCATTTTTATTTCACACAATTTTTTCCCTCTCTTATTACTTAGATCTTTGACAAAACTACCTGGAAACAGGGAACTGCTAACAACCTGGAACTCCCTCTCCTGGTTCACTCACCTGTCTCACGAGGAGGATTCCTTCCTCATTTCCTCACTGGTGAGGACAAACTGTTCTCAGAAATGAACATGTGGGGCCTACATCAGATGTGCTGGTCCCAGGGCACACCCCCATCACGCTTCCCCCAGCTCAGCTCAGCCAAATGCACAGCCATACCGAGGTCCTCTACTATCACCCCAACATCTGCTAACAGAGAGAATGCAGCACTGCTGGCTACTGCCAATCCTGAAAGTGCTTCTCCTGTTTAAAGCCTGCCTTTTCAGCCACCTTAGGGCAACTTTTGGATGTGAAGATTCACCTTAGGATGTCTCCCTTGTTGAGACTGAGCAGAACATTGTAGCCCTGGAACTCCGCTTCGCTGGCACAGAAGACGCCCTTGTTTCTCAGGTCCTGGTACATCTCCTTCAGGCTCTGCAGGCACTTGGTCATGTTCTCATTATTGATCTTGGCATCAAAGGAGGACATGGGCTCCTCACACATGAAGTGGGCACAGTGGATGTGAAACCGGGTGCACTTCTCAATCAGGGACACCGTCAGGGGGTCGCAGAGGTGCTGCTGTGTGATATCCTGGCCACAGGCGAGGGGGAGGATCACACACACATTCCCATGCAAAGAGGCAACTGTGAGAAAGATCATGCTGCGACCTCAATTTCTCACATTTCAATTTGAAACAAAGCCCATGATACACATTTTAATAGGACTTTGTAGTGACTTAAATAAAAGTCCTTGGGGTTTTTTTTTTTTTTTGAGACAGAAGCCAGGCTGGAGGTGCAGTGGTGCTGTCTTGGCTAACCACAACCTCCGCCTCCTGGGTTCAAGCAATTCTCCTGGCTCAGCCTCTCTAGTAGCTGGGATTACAGGCGTGTGCCACCACGCCAAGCTAATTTTTACATTTTCAGTAGAGACGGGGTTTCACCATGTTGGCCAGGCTAGTCTCAAACGCCTGACCTCAGGTGATCCACCCACCTAAGCCTCCCAGAGTCCTGGGATTACAGGCCTGAGCCACCGCACCCGGCCCACAAAAGTACATTTTTGTTACAGATAAACTATATAACAGAGTAAAATAAAAATAACTATCAGTTTGACTTTGGAATTTGTATGCATTTTTTAGCGTCCAGGTTGGAGGCAGCCAATACCTTCCGTATGCCACGCGTGCGGTTCCACACAAAGTCGTACCAGTCCCGCAGGCTGCCCTCCTTCTGGTCCATGATCTGGGTCACCAGGTAGTCCATGGTCCTGCTGAGCACTGGCAAGGGCCGCAGCTCGTGGGGCAGGGGCTCCTCCTGATCCGCCGAGGACCGACTGTACTCTTTCACAGCTGCTGCATGGTCCACCTAGAGACATGATGCAGAGACAGGCTGCCCATGTGGCATACCTCGGGCCAGGCAGAGTTACGCCTGAAAATGAGGGGGAAAATCACATACACACCCACACAAGATCGATATTTGAGAATACATTTTTTCAACATAAAATTTCTGTTAAAAGGCGACAATCAAAATTCAAAGACAAATTGAGAAACGTGACTTTAGCAAATATGACAAGGAGTTAAGATACGAACGCGTCACGACAAACAGGAGGATGTAAGTGAAGGCACATCTGCCACGCTCCAAAGCAGAGAGATGGGACAGGGAAGGGCCTCCAGCATTTAAAAGGTCTCAGGTCTGCTCACACACCCGGTTAAGTCTACACAGACCAGAAGTGAAACAGAGACAGGCAGTGAGGACTGCTGAGGGCACAGCACCAGGGACTAGCTGCCCACCTGGGGCCAGGAGCTACATCTCCCACCTCAAAAGGAGGCCGAAGACATGGCCGAGGGAAGAGGCAGAGACGTACACAGGATGAGCGCCTGGGCATTGCCCTCTCCTGAGGCAGGGGCCCTACAGTGAGACGAGTTGCTGGGCTGGGGACCCCGAACCAGGCAAAGGGTGTATAAAGCCACCAGCCAGGAAGCGGAGGAGGAGCCCACAAGCAAAATTCACAGAGTCCAAAAGGATCTATATCGGTGCAGCTTTCTAGGGAACCAATTTGGGAAGATACATTGATCATGCTCAGCAAAGGTCATACCCTCTGATGCAGTAATTTAATTCTTAGGATCTGAAGAAAATCATCTAAATACCAGAGAAGCATTACATATAAGATGCCAAACAATATTATTAATAGAACTAAAAATTTAGAAACAGCCTATCTACTAATGGTAAAATGCAGTTTTGACAGAGCTACTAATAAAATAATATGCTGTCATTTTAAATGCTCATAGTTTACCCTAACAAAGGAAAATGTTCATAATTTTTTTTTTTTTGAGATGGAGTTTCGCTCTGTTGCCCAGGTTAGAGTGCAGTGGTGCGATCTCAGCTCACTGCCAGCTCCACCTCCCGGGTTCAGCCATTCTGCTGCCTCAGCCTCCCAAGTAGCTGGGACTACAGGCACCCGCCACCACACCCGGCTAATTTTGTGTATTTTTAGTAGAGACAGGGTTTCACCGTGTTAGCCAGGATGGTCTCGATCTCTTGACCGTGTGATCCACCCGCCTCGGCCTCTCAAAGTGCTGGGATTACAGGGGTGAGCCACCGCGCCCGGCCTCGTGACATAATTTTAGGAGGAAAAAATACACATAAAATTGTATCTAGAGCATAACTTTGAATGTGTAAAACATAAGCATAGAAACAGACAGGAATAAGATTGTAAAAAGTAAAAAGTTAGCTGGATGTAGTGGCTCACGCCTGTAATCCCAGCACTTTGAGAGGCAGACGTGGGCAGATCACTTGAGCTTAGGAGTTTGGGACCAGCCTGGGCAATACAGCAAGACCCCATCACTTCAATAAATATGACGATAACTAGGTGTGGTGGAGCATGCCTGCAATCCCAGCTACTTTGTAAGCTGAGTGAGATGATCACCTGAGCCTGGGAAGTTGAGGCTGTAGTGAGCCATGACTGGACCACTGTGCTCCAGCCTAGGTGACAGAGTGAGACCCTGTCTCAAAAAAAAAAAAAAAAATTTTGAAAAACAACTTTATTTAAAATAACTTGCATCTATACCTCATCATGTTATCATGTATAGGTACCACTTACAGAGTGAACATCTCACAATGCAAAAACAGGTTAATATGATTGTTAATAGCCCAAATACCCAACACCCTCTAAAACAAACACCCAAATCAAGTAGGTACAGAAATGACAAAAGCAGCCCCATCCCCTGCACACCCTGCCCCCACTCCACAGGGAGATGCAGGGCTCTACCTGGTCAGTCCCTGGGACCACTTCGAATACACTCAGCTGGCTACGGGTCTCCCGCATGTACCTCTCCTTCTCAGGACACATATCCAGGCAGGTCCCAACAAAAGTCCTCGCTTTGTCCAGATCGGTTCTCTTCACCCGAGCTAAGTGACGTCAAGTAAAAGGTAAGAATGTACCACATGGTTAGCACAAACCTACAGACGTGTATTCTCATAATGATAAAAAGAAATTAAAACACACACACACACACACACACACGTTACAAAATAGAAAAAAAATATTTGTAAAACTCTGAGCCTCAGAGAAAGAGGACTTATGTTCTATTCTGCCAAGCAGCAGGACATCAAAACTCCCGAAGACCCGAGTCCACCTCTTTCTAACAGTCACAGACCCTCACTGCAGATAAAAGCAGGCGAGTGTGCTCACTTTCAGCCGGAGTTTTCTAACTCCTGTAATGACCTCAATGACAAAAAATCATGGTGCAGGATGTTTACTAAAAGGATTGACTTGTAACAACTGCAAATATTCAAAATATATCACTATTCTAAAACTCTGTCTCGGTATTCACCATGACTTTAATATAGGAATCACATAATGGAAGTTAACTGGGTTCTTACCTGAATAACTTCTATGATTATACTTAGAATTAAATAGTTACAAATGTAGCTTGCAAGTAAATGGAAATGCAACAACTTCACAACTAAAAAATATATACTTGTTTTTATTTTGAAAAATTCTAATACCTGGGCTGGGCCTGGTGGCTCACGCCTGCAATCCCAGCACTTTGGGAGGCCAAGGCTGGCAGATCACCTGAGGTCAGGAGTTCGAGACCAGCCTGACCAACACAGAGAACCCCATCTCTACTAAGAATACAAAAATTAGCCGGGTGGGGTGGCGCATGCCTGTATTCCCAGCTACTCAGGAGGCTGAGGCAAGAGAATCACTTGAACCTGGGAGGCGGATATTGCAGTGAGCTGAGACTGCACCACTGCACTCCAGCATGGGTAACAGAGCAAGACTCCATTTCGAGGAAAAAAATAAAAAAAAGAAAAATTCTAATACCTAATAATTTCATTTGGAATATAAAAATCACCATTATCAATGATACGATGTATGATGGCAGTTTTTAATACTATGTATCACTATATTAAGGAAACATGGTGATTAATCGAATTATCCACAGCTTTTAAAAAAAGGAAACTCCTATAGCTGAATTTTTTTTTTTTTGAGATGGAGTCTCACTCTATCGCCCAGGCTGGACGGCAGTGGTGCAATCTTGGCTCACTGTAAGCTCCGCCTCATGGGTTCAAGCAGTTCTCCTGCCTCAGCCTCCCGAGTAGCTGGGATTACAGGCATGTGCCACCATGCTTGGCTAATTTTCTATTTTTAGTAGAGACCGGGTTGCTCCATGTTGGTCCGGCTGGTCTCGAACTCCTGACCTCAGGTGATCCACCAGCCTCAACCTCCCAAAGTGCTGGGATTACAGGCGTGAGCCACCACATCCAGCTTTTTTTTTTTTTTTTGAGACAAAGTCTCATCCTGTCGCTCAGACTGGAGTGTAGTGGCACAATCTCGGCTCACTGTAACCTCCACCTCGCCAGTTCAAGTGATTCTCCTGTCTCACCCTCCCAAGTAGCTGGGACTACAGGTGTACACCACCGCACCCAGCTAATTTATTTATTTATTTATTTATTTATTTATTTATTTATTTTTTGTAAAGATGGGGTTTTGCCATGTTGGCCAGGCTGGTCTTGAACTCCTGACCTCAGGTGGTCTACATGCGTCGGCCTCCCAAAGTGCTGGGATTACAGGCATGAGTCACCACACCCAGCCTGGCTGAAATTTAAGAGAATAAAATTGGCAAAGAGGAGCACCTGTGTTTTTTCCTTTTATTTTGGTCCCTGCATATATTTTTAGTGTTAATAGAATACTTACTTTTTAGTAGGTAATACATTCACACAGTTCAACATTGTAACAGTGTAAGGATGCCCTGTCCGAGATGGAGCATTCCGCCATAACCTTTGCCCTTCACAATCCTGCTCCCTCTACAGACAGAAGTCCATTCTTTTGCATCCTCCCACTGCTATTTTATACACACATTAGCAGACATATTTGCACATATATGTACACATACACACAACACTCACTCCAAGAAAACTGGCAGACCATGAAGATCAGACACACCACATCAGAGGCCTGAGACTCAACAGCAATAGAGCCCAATGGAAAGGAGTTGCTCCTGCCCTGATGGCACCCAAGAAGACGACCTCACCAGGCCCCTAGAACCTCTGCCACCACGTGCCGTACCTTGCCGCATGATCCTGTCTCTCTGGTCAAGCAGGCGGTACTTCTCCTTGGATGTCTCAGCCACAGTGCCTATCAGGGTACTGAGGGACAGCACACATGGCCCGAGGCCCTCAGAGCCATCGGAGGCTGAGTCAAAAGAGTCTCCTTCGAATTGGTGGGCCTTGAGAAGACTTGGCTTCTTCACTGGAGAGCTATAAAGTAAACACCACACTGAGGGCCCTCGTACCAGGAAGGCCTTCAGAGCATTTTCGTTTCTGAACACGTCCCCTCATCTTTCAAGATTTTATGGTCATCTAAAGCTGAGAAACTACAAGCACTTATTGAGTTTTGATAAAGATGGTAATGAACACAAAAGCGTTATTCACATTATTCACTGACTTTAATATAATTTTCATACTTTTGAAAAACAAAATAGCCTGGGCAACATAGGGAGACCCCATCTCTACAAAAAATTTAAAAATCAGCCAGGCATGGTGGCATGTGCCTGTAGTCCCAGCTACTCGGGAGGCTGGGGTGAGAGGATTGCTTGAGCCTGGCAGGCGGAGGTTGCAGTGAGCTGAGATTGCACTGCTGCTCTCCAGTCTGGGTTACAGAGTGAGGCTCCAAACTTACCACCCCCTACCAAAAACAAGATAGGCGCATTTAAACAGCTAAAAGGAGTACTTACTGATTCCTATCTCAAAGAAACGAAACTCAGCACGAAAAATATCTTTAATATCATAAGGAAATACTATGCCTACATGTTTTAAAACTAGTTTATTTTGATAGGACATACTAAAAGGAATCAGGCATGCTCCCTCAGCTTCCCCATTTTCTAGCTTTCATCATTTTCTGAACTTGAATGTCAAAGATTATGTCAAACCAGCAACTAAACTGCTCATCACAAAATGGAAAGTGAGGAAAATACATTGGCCAAAAGATGAAAAGATGGATTCAGCCAGAGACCTGTCAAAGTAGGTCTGGTGTGAAAAGGAAAAGCCTTTGAGAACAGAGTTCCCCAGACAGACACGGTAGCCAGGGCAGTTCACATCACGTGCTGGCTAACACAACTAACACGGCCAACCGTGTCCGCTTCACTGTGATAAGCCGCACCTACAAAAAGTCATGCTGCCCTTCCTTTAAGTGACAGCTTTTTAGGAAAAAAAAAAAAAAAAAAAAAAAAGTCACGCTGGAAATTGGAAACTGCTGTAAGTGATTATCAGAAATGCATGGTTTGACCGGGCACGCACGTCTAGTCAGGAGTTCGAGACCAGCCTGGCCAACATGGTGAAACCCCATCTCTACTAAAAATACAAACATATTAGCTGGGCATGGTGGAGCAGGTCTGTAATCCCAGCTACTAGGGAGGCTGAGGCAGGAGAATTTCTTGAACCCAGGAGGCAGAGATTGCAGTGAGCCAAGATCACGCCACCAAACTCCAACCTGGGCAACAAAGTGAGACTATCTCAAAACAAAAGGAATGCATAGTTTATTACAGACAGTTAAATGCCTTGAGGAAAAAAGTTATTGCTTGTACATTTATATGTCAAGTGGAACTGCACTCAACTGCAGTGGGATTCAGGACAAGTTAGATGAGCAAGGAGATTTGCTACTACAATCCTGTGAGGCAGGCAGCGACCCGCCACAGGGCGCCAGCCTGCGTGTGTCCCACAGAGCAGGCACTCTGTGCAAGGCCAGAAGTTCTGCTGTCCTAAGTGAGCAGCCTCCCCTGGATCTCCTGTAGCTGCAGCCAAAAGGCCTACACCAGCTATAACAACTGTGTGATGAGATTCTCCCATAGAAAATGCCAAGTGGAAACAAGAAAAAAAGGCCAGCCCCAAAGGAAGGCTTTCTCAGCAACCTTGGCCCTAGGGTATGTGAGAACAAGACAGGACAGAATCACTGCTGTCCACCATCTCTACAGCTGACAGGTACCAGTGTCAGAAAATTCTCTCTTCTGGCTGCGACCACCAGCCCCCCACAGACCCACCTCCTCATGGCCCATGCTGGCTGGAGGTGCAGAGCCCCTGCCCTCCACCCCCAGCCATCCCTGGCAACTGGCTTTTGTCTCCGCACCACTCCCCACAGTCTTGCACCCTGACTCATGTGTCACTGTAGGGCGCTATTTCCTGGTCCTTCCCAAATAAGGTCATTAGGAGGGACCGATCCCACCTTTTATTCAGGAGGCTGCCAGCACCAGCCCTCCCTGCGGCCTTGCTAAGAGGAGAGTGCTGAAAGGGTGCATCCTCTGTGCTCGGGCTGACTTCACCATCACCTGGTTTCTTCTCCTTCAGGGAAAAGGGTTTCTTATTGGGGCCTGTGGACATAGGAGGTAGAAGAGTTTATGCAATCATAGATCACCTGGTACTGGACTTTTTCACTCTGTTTCTGAGAAACTAATATTATTTTCGTAGTCACAGGAGGTTAGAGAAGAGCCCAAGGAAATAACTGTGAGATGCAAATCCACTCAGAGCCAGCCTCCCCCACGGGCTGGGGAAAGGGCTCAAACTCAAAGGGTTTGGACCAAGAGCATGAGGAACTGAAGACAGGGCCGTGCACAATGGCTCGTGCCTGTAATCCCAAGATCAGACTGGGCAACATAGCAAGATCTCATCTTTATTAAATAAATAAATAAATAGAAATAATTTTTTTTAAAAGTGAAAAGAGTAATTGAAAACTCACTTATTTTCTTCCTGTGCCAAAAGATAGCCATGTCTTTATGCAAACTTTTCCCCTTCTTTCTAGCCAGGGCTGCAGATGCCTGGAAAACAGTCCACAACCACCAAGTGTGAGTACATCAGGAAACCAAAGGAAATGGGATTGAAAACTCAAATGCAGTAAGCACAACAGACCACTCAAAGGCACCAGGAGCCGGCGTCCTTTGCACGACAGTGATTCCTCCACCCACACGTCTGCTGCTTGCATGGTCTCTGGCTGTGGCAGTAGCAGGATTCATCTCCCTTACCTGTCTCACCAGCATGTATTTGCTCTTCCCCTTTTTTTTTTTTTTTTTTTGGAGACAGAGTCTCGCTCTGTCACCCAGGCTGGAGTACGGTGGCGAGATCTTGGTTCACTGCAAGCTCCACCTCCAGGGTTCACGCATTCTCCTGCCTCAGTCTCCTGAGTAGCTGGGACTACAGGTGCCCGCCACCCATGCCCGGCTAATTTTTTGTATTTTTAGTAGAGACAAGGTTTCACCATGTTAGCCAGGATGGTCTGTATCTCCTGACCTCGTGATCCGCCCGCCTCGGCCTCCCAAAGTGCTGGGATGACAGGCATGAATCACCGCGCCCGGCCCCTTTTTTTAAATTAACAACTTTGCTTCATAGAACCCACAAACTTGGCCTTGTTGGCATTTGGTGAGATGATTCTCACCAGCTGATCACATATACAGAAACAGTAAGTTTGCCAAGTCACAATTAAGCACAAAAGGGAGCTGCAGAATAACACACATGGGATGCCACTTACTACAGAAAACACACACAAAACCAACCACATGTTAGTCTCCCTGTACATACACTCATAAAAATGTCTAGAAAAGGCAGGGCATGGTGGCTCATGCCTGTAATCCCAGCACTTTGGGAGACCCAGGCAGGCAGATCATGAGGTCAGGAGATCAAGACCATACTGGCTAACATGGTGAAACCATGTCTCTACCAAAAATACAAAAAATCAGCCGGTGTGGTGACAGGTGCCTGTAGTCCCAGCTACTCAGGAGGCTGAGGCAGGAGAATGGCATGAATCCGGGAGGCGGAGCTTGCAGTGAGCGGAGATGGTGCCACTGCACTCCAGCTTGGGCTACAGAACAAGACTCCATCTCAGAAAAAAAAAGTCTAGAAAAATACCCACCACACTAGTTAACTGGACTACTTCTAAATAACAGAAGAGATAAGGATGGTCAGTTTTGTCTGTATCAATGAATTGTTTATAAAGGCAATGTATTTACATATTAGTTATGTCATAAAATATTTAAGGTTCAGCTGGGAGAATGAGCACATTGCAATAGGCAAAAAATAACTTTAAAAACAAAAGGGGGGCTGGGCACGGGAGCTCATGCCTGTTATCCCAGCACTTTGGGAAGCGGAGGTGGGAGGATCACTTGAGCCCAGGAGTTTAGGACCAGCCTGGGCCACATAGTGAAACTTCATCTAAAAAAAAAAAATAATAATAATAATAAAATAATAGTAATAAATAATAAAAACAAAGCCAGGCATGGTGGCTCATGCCTGTAATCCCAGCACTTTGGGAGGCCAAGGTGCATGGATCATTGAGGTCAGGAGTTCAAGACCGGCCTGGCCAACATGGTGAAACCCCATCTTCACTAAAAATACAAAAATTAGCCAGGCGTGGTGGTGCGCACACAATCTCAGCTACTTGGGAGGCTGAGGGAAGAGAATTGCTTAACTGGAAAGGTGAAGGTTGAAGTGAGCCAAGATTGTGCCACTACACTACAGCCTGGGTGACAAAGCAAGGCCCCGTCTCAAAAACAACAACAACAACAACAACAACAAAAATGAGAGCCGACACAATGACTCAGGTCTGTAATCCCAACACTTTGGGAGGCTAAGGCAGGAGGACAGCTTGAGGCCAGGAGCTCAAGACCAGCCTGAGCAACATAGTGAGACCATGTCTCTATAAACGCAAAAATAAAACAATTTTTTTAATTTAAAAAATTAAAACTAAAAACAAATTAGGATTACCATATGACCTATCAATTCCAGTCCTAAGAATATACCCCAAAAAATTGAAAGCAGGGACTCAGATAGTCATATGACAATGAACATTATTCACAATAGCCAAAAAGTAGAAACAATCCGTGTCTGCCAATAGATGAATCAACAAAACGTAGTCCATCCACTCAAAGGAGTATCACTCACTTTACAAATTTCTACTTTATAAATTTCTCTAGAACGTAATTTTGTCTATGAGAAAACTCCGAAAAAATAGTGAAGATATAAAGCTATATAACGTGAGCAGTCCACACTCACTGCACCCCAGAAAGTATTATGCACTCGAGACTCCATCTCAAAAACAATAAATAAATAAAAAGAAAGTCTGATGCATACATTTAAAGTCAGGATACAAACCCAGTGCTTCAAAGCAGTTATCTCTAGAGGATAGGATGACAAGGGAAATTTCACTTTTTCTTTTTTTTTTTTTTTTTT
>NW_016812921.1:419695-431590 GCF_001698545.2 Rhinopithecus bieti | reverse complement strand
GGGTTTCACCGTGTTAGCCAGGACGATGTTGATCTCCTGACCTCATGATCAGCCCACCTCGGCCTCCCAAAGCGCTGGGATTACAGGCGTGAGCCACCGCGCCCGGCCAATTCCACTTTTTTTGTATTGTTTGAAGGTTTACGGTGATCATGTACTATGACCAAAAAAAACAAAACAAAACCCAAAAAACACAAGTTCCAAAAGTATTATGTGGTTAGAGACTTTCGGAAGAATTTCTGAATTCCTAAAGCCTTTAAGAAGGATTTCACTTCATGGGAACAACTCTCCCAGCATTTCTGGAGTACTGCATTCTGTAGGGACCTAGAACACTCCAAGTTATGAAATAAATAGTGCTCTCCCAGCCTATGCTAATAACATATTTGAATACTTTCCCTACATTACAGTAAACCAGTAAGCAAACAACTGATGGACCAAAAAAAAAAAAAAACGGTTTTAAAGTGACAAGGTTCAAATTTAGGGTAATAAACGGCAAGATGGGAGCACTCACATGATCAAAGAAATGTACCACTGCCAGCTTTTTGCTGCGCCTGGTAAAGACGCGCTGCACTTTAGCAATTTTGCCGAAATGGTTCTCCAGAATGGTCCTGTCGTTGAGGTAGTCGGGGATGTTCTTGCACTGGATGGCTGTGACTTCAGAGGGACACAAGCCCCCAAGACTGTCTGTGCTCTCGCTTCTGTTACTCGGACGCGCAGGAGTTCCTCTTAGAGAATCTAGGGGTTCAGAGAGTGGACACTTAAACCATCAGATGTTTCCGACAACAGGTGGCACCAACTGTGTCAAAGCAGAGGAAATTTTCACAGATGTAAGACCTGCTCCATATGACATGTTAGAATCCCTAATGTTTATGGGAGATTTATCTGAAAAATCAAGCTAACCCCCAGATAAACATATTGACAACCTGCCAGCAGGATTTACTCTACGTTCTACATTTTCAGAGCTCACCTTCTTTCTTCTCTCTACTTTCAGTTTCTTCCTCTTTATTCACACCTGGAATCCGGGAAGGTGCCAGGACAGACTGACTCCCTCCTGGGATAGCCATGTGGTCACTTTCTCCAGACTCAACAAAGCCAATTTCCTTTTTGGCCTCCTTGTTGCCCAGACGACATACTTCCTTATTGCTTTTGAAAACATCTTGTATCGTCCGACCAAATAAAGTACCTCCCCGGGGCCGATTCAGGCGGACAGGTCGTTTGTCTGGAGGATGATCACCCCGGGACAGAGGATCCAAATCTTCTGCTGTCTCGTGGCCATGTCTCCTTGGGGAGCGATCCTGATCCTCCTTCCTTTTCATTCCTTTCATTAGGCTGGGAAGTGGTTCCACCTGGGAAACAGCTTCTTCACACCCCTGCCTGACACCTGCTTTGCTAGCCTGGAAAGGTTCGCCCAAAACCGCAGATGATACAGGGAAGCTACTGAAGCTATTACTAGAGCTTCCAAATATTGACTTAGGTCCTCTCTTCTCTTCCTCTACATTTTGGTTTGACAAAGCAGGGGTAAAGGCAGATAATGAATTATTACTACTAACAGGTTTTGAAAAGGTAAAATTTGAATTGGTAGCTGAACTACTTGTTACTTGAGGAAAAGAGAATGGGGCCAGGCCTCCTGGTGCACTACTAATTGGGTGGGAAAATGTGAAAAACCCAGAAGCAATTTGGCTCTGGGTTTTCTCTGGCTCAGATTCAACCCCCAGTATTGGTTTGAACACTGCATTTTCCAGAGGTTTAAAGCTGAATTCGGTTTTCCCAAAACCAGAGTTCACTATTTCTCCAGCTTCTTGTCCAAAAGCAGAAGTGCTTGGGAAAGCCCCAACACTGGTGGGTGATTTAAAACTAAATCCTGGGTTTCCCAGCACAGATGAACTTGAAGGCCCAGAGGTAGCCACAAAGGTGGAAGTGTGCTCAAGTCCAGAAAAGGGTCCAACACTTGAGGATTGGGTGAACCCTAATGTTTGCACTGAAGAGGAATGACTTACTCCAGAAGATGCTGGAAAGCTGGACACTTGTGAAAATCCCGAGCTCTTCCCAGATAAGGTACTGTTTTGTCCAAAAAGAGAAGGTTGACCAAATCGAAATGGCGACTTAGATGGAAGTGTTCCTACATTACTGGAAGACGCTGAAAAAGCACTAGGCTGCTGCCCACTGAAAGGATTAGTTGGGTTCATCTTCTGTTCCAATTATTAGAAGGTAGTAAGTATTACGTGTGCAAAATTAATTGGCTTCCTGAAACAGCCCGTAGCACTAGGGAGCTCCCCTTCGTCTTCAGAACACGCTGAAAGACAAAAATTCAGATCATCACAGCTATGTTCTGCTACAAGACTAAGAAAAGAATTTTTGAACACTGTCATACTAAAAGATAACTATTTCAAAGGCAGGCAAAGGGCTATTATTTTCCGAGAGCCAACAGGTTATTTTGTTGGAGGGTGGGGTAGAGAGTGGTACAAATAATTACTTTGTTACCGAGATTTAAAGCGTGATCCTTTTAAGATTAAAAAAAAAAAAAAAAAAGAAAGCCGAATCTTTTTACTGAGTTAGTAAATTCATGAAAAACCTCCATTGGTAGCAAGAAGATAAATGCTGTTCCACCTTACAGCTTAGAGACGAATTTCCCCTGACTTCCTCCAATCTCTACAGCCGGAGAATTCAGTGTAACGCTGCCGGGCTTCCCTCGGAGCGGCTGGAGCGCTAACCACTGTCCCACATTCCTTTATCGCCCCTGGCGACCACCCTCGAGCCGGCTGGAAGGGCGAGGGCGCTGCCACGGAGCTGCGGCCTCTCGGCGGGGACGGCGTGCCCGGGGCACCTAATCTTCCACCCAGCACAGCCCGAAACGGCAGAGGCCGCGCGGTGGGCCCGGGCCGGCCTGGTCACTGTACTGCCCCGGGCTCGCCAGGGCCCGCCGGCGCCGCAACGCTCCGTTAGCGACGATGTGGAGGCCCGGGCGCGCGGACCTGCGCGGGGGAAGGAAACGGCGCTCCCGGCGCCGGCCCAGCCCCCACGCTCACCGTCTAGCCGCAGGACCCCGGGGCCCGCGCCGCCCTCGGGCCCCTCAGAAGGACTAAAGACGCAAGCGCAGGCCGCTGCCGCAATACTCAGGGCTGCGCTCCGCGGGCAGGAAACGCCGCGGACCGACTTCCGGTTCGCTCGGCACTACCGGGTTCCGCCCCGCCCGCTGCGATCCGGTTCCGCTCTCCCCAACCGGCTCGGCGGCGGGGCTTCCGGTCGGGCGGGTCCGCCCGCTGTCGCGCCCTTTGCCGGGTTCAGACATCGGTACGTCTGGGCGGGTTTCTAGTCTCCCAAGCGAGAGCGTCGCATTCACCCCCGTGGGTCTGCGGGCGCCCCAGACCCTAGAGGACCTGGCCCCAGCGCTTACTTGTGTCCCCCGTTGTGTCCCCCCGATTCCAGCCCCTTCCCTCCTCCGCCGCGTCCCTCCCCGGCCGCGTCCCTCCCCCGCACCCCACCGCGTCCCTCGCGCGCCTCGCCCCGCGCGCACAGTGCACCCGTCCCTTGTCTGGGAACCGCTCCTTCCGCTCCGACCGCCTGGAGTCCTGGCCTGATTCCGCGGTGTCCTTCCATAGCCCCTCGTTGTTGCATCCTCCTTGTGGTAAATGTAAATTACCTTAAGATTTTTCAATCAGTTCCACCAAATAAAGTGATTTGATTGCGTGTGCATGTGTAATTTTACGGAATGTATTGTCACTTGTACTGATTGGTCTTCTCTTACACTTTAACCCCAGGTTCCGTTGCAAACATTTTTAAAGGGCTGGTTATTCTTCGTGAAATGAGTTTGGTGATTAGAAATCTGCAGCGAGTCATCCCCATCAGGAGAGCGCCACTTCGCAGTAAGATCGAGATTGTAAGGAGGATTTTAGGAGTGCAGAAATTTGACCTGGGGATCATCTGTGTTGACAACAAGAATATTCAGCACATTAATAGAATCTACAGAGATAGAAATGTCCCAACCGATGTGCTTTCTTTTCCATTTCATGAGGTAAAAAAAAAAAAAACTGTTCCTCTTGTCTAGCCTACCTTCCCAGAGTAAGTTTCCTGTCTTTTTTTTTTTTTTAATTTAGACGGAGTCTTTCCCTTGCCACCAAGGCGGGGTGGAGGTGGGCCCTTTCCGACTCACTGCAACCTCCCTGCCTGGTTCAAGTGATTCTTTTGCCTCAGCCTCCCCAGTAGGTGGGACTACAGATGTGGGCCACCACACCTGGCTAATTTTTTTTTTTTTTTGAGACGGAGTCTTGCCCTGTCGCCCAGGCTGGAATGCAGTGGCCAGATCTCAGCTCACTGCAAGCTCCGCCTCCCAGGTTTACGCCATTTTCCTGCCTCAGCCTCCCAGTAGCTGGGACTACAGGCGCGCACCACCACGCCTGGCTAATTTTTTGTATTTTTAGTAGAGACGGGGTTTCACGGTGTTAGCCAGGATGGTCTCAATCTCCTGACCTCGTGATCCTCCCACCTCGGCCTCCCAAAGTGGGCTAATTTTTTTGGGGGGTATTTTTAGTAGAGACGGAAGTTTCACCATGTTGGCCAGGCTGCTCTTGAACACCTGACCTCAGGTGATCTGCCTGCCTCGGCCTCCCAGAGTGTTGGGATTACAGGCGTGAGCCACGGCACCCAGCCTAAATTTCCTGTATTAATTATATTGTAGGCTAGACTCTGTGGCGCATATAAGTATATATATTACAGACATGATTTTTAATTTTAATTTTGAAAATTTTCAAATATACACAAAAGTAGAGAGAGCAGTATATTCAGCCTCCACTGATCGATGGCCGTCACCCAGAGGCCACAATTACACTGGTAAGCCAGCAGAAAAAGAAAGGTGACAGCCAGGCGCGACAGCTCATGCCCATAATCCCAACACTTTGGGAGCCCAAGTCAGGTGGATCAGCTGAGGTCAGGAGTTCGAGATCAGCCTGGCCAACATGGTGAAATTCTGCCTCTACTAAAAACACAAGAAATTAGCTGGGTGTGGGGCAGGGGAGGGGCGCAGTGTGCCTGTAATCCTAGCTACCTGGGAGGCTGAGGCAGGAGAATCGCTTGAACCCCTGAGGTGGAGGTTGCAGTGAGCCAAGATCATACCATTGTACTCCAGCCTGGGCAACAAGAGCGAAACTCTGTCTCAGAAAAAGAAAAGAAAAGAAAAGAAAAAGGTGACTAGCGGCCACCCTCTTCCCCTCCTAATGCTCTCAGTGAATTAAAAGAGAGAAGCAAAATGCTTCTGCAATATTTTTGCAATTTTAAGTGGGATTCGTTAATGAATATGTGCACATTGGAAAAATCAAAGCAACACTGAAAATAACAGACGGGCAAATATTTCCAACAAACTCGATGTGATAGCAGTCAGTTTATTATCTACATTCTGTACATGACTTCACTCCAGGCTTCCCACATTGTAGCAGCAGGAATTGGAGCAATCCTTTGGGAAAACAACTTGGCAAATCTACTCCAAGAGCATTTCAAACAGACGTATCCTTTAGTCCAGTAGTGACACACCCAAGACAATAAACCAAAAGACAGAAGAGGCCGGGTGCAGTGGCTCATGCCTGTAATCCCAGAACTTTGGGAGGCCGAGGTGGGTGGGTCATGATGTCAGGAGTTTGAGACCATCCTGGCCAACATGGTGAAACCCCGTCTCTACTAAAAATCCAAAAAAGTTAGCTGGGCTTGGTGGCACGTGCCTGTAATCCCAGCTACTCGGGAGGCTGAGGCAGGAAAATCACTTGAACCAGGGAGTCAGAGGTTGCAGTGAACTGAGATCGCACCACTGCACTCCAGCCTGGCAACAGAGCGAGACTCCATCTCAAAGGAAAAAAAAAAAAAAGAAAGAAAGAAAATGCTGAGTCATGTAAAAATGTCTTAAAATGTTAATTTATTGGCTGGGCCTATAATCCTAGTACTTTGGGAAGCTAAGGTGGGAGGCTCACTTGAGCCCAGGAGTTCAAGACCAGTCTGGGCAACATAGTCAAACCTTGTTTCTACAAAAAATAAACACAACAATTAGCTGGGCATGGTGGTGTGCAAACCTGTAGTCCCAGCTACTCAGGAGGCTGAGGTGAGAGGATCGCCTGAGCTCAAGAAACTGAGGCTGCAGTGAGCCAAGATTGCACCTCTGCACTCCATCCACCCTGGGCTGCAGAGTGAGACCCTGTCTCAAAAAAAGAAAAGTTACTGTTTTCTCTAATAGGAAAATAAAAGGAACACCCTAAATATCCAGCCATAGGTGACTGACTTAGTGTGAACAGTCCTTAACTAAGTGGTCTGGTCTTTATAGTCTTTATGTAGAAAATGTGATAGACTCTTTAGGACAAAATATCAAGTAGAAAAAACAAATACATAATTGTGTTCATGTGATGGTTTAACTCTGTAGAGGTTGTGGATCTGTGATTCTGCATTGGGAGGGATGAAAGAAATGAAAAGCCATATGACAAGGTGATATCAACCTAAACAACAAACAGGCTTTTAAAGAAAAGGATGTTTATTTGGGATAGAGCATTGCAGTGAAAATACACATACCACATGCCATAGTAGACTGTGCATATTCAGGGAGGTAAAGGAAGGCAAAGGTTTTTTTTTTTTTTTGAGATGGAATCTTGCTCTGTCATGCAGGCTGGAGTGCAATGGCGCAATCTCAGCTCACTGCAACCTCCACCTCTCAGGTTCAAGCGATTCTCCTGCCACAGCCTCCTGAGTAGCTGGGATTACAGGCGCCCGCCATCACATCTGGCTAATCTTTTTTTCTTTTTTTTTTTTTTTTAGTATTTTTACTAAAGTCAGGGTTTCACCATGTTGGCCAAGCTGGTCTAGAACTCCTGACCTCAGGTGATCTACCCGCCTCTGCCTTCCAAAGTGTTGGGATTACAGGCGTGAGTCACTGAGCCCGGCCTGGCAAAGGTTTTTAAAGGAAAAAATAATTGTTTTGAGATAATGGTCCTTGGTTACAAAGATCAATAACAAGGTCAATGCCTGTCCAAGGTTGGACAGGCACCTGCTGGGCTGATTATCCTTGCAGAAGTTCTGTGTGTGTGTAAGGTTGTCAGGTTGTCATAGCCTTTATGCAAGGTTGCATTGTGTGTGTGTGTGTAAGGTTGTGATAGCCTTTGTGCAAGGTTGCATTTTATGTTTGTGTAAGGTTGTCATAGCCTTTGTTGCAGTTTTTGCAGTCTTCACTGACAGTTTTTGTTATCAGGTATGAAAGTATGAGAATCCTCTCTTCATAGCTTTCCCCAGTTCTATTTGTCAGGTTTTTTGATTTGTTTGTATAACCCTAATGGCTCTATTTTGATTCTGACAACTTCCTTTTTTTTTTTTGAGACAGAGTCCTGCTCTGTCAGCCAGACTGGAGTGCAGTGGCCCAGTCTAAGGGCTTACTGCAACCTCTGCCTCCCGGGTTCAAGTGATCCTCCTGTCTCAGCCTCCCGAGTAGCTGGGTTAAGGCACGTGCCATCACACCTGGCTAATTTTTGTATCTTTAGTAGAGACGGGGTTTCACCATGTTGGTCAAGCTGGTGTCAAACCCCTGACCTCGTGATCTGCCCACCTCGGTCTCCCAAAGTGCTGGGATTACAGGTATGAACCACCATGCCTGGCTATTCTGACGATTTTCACGATGGAAACAATTCAGGGCACTTGTGTACAGTTGGCTGGGCAACCCACCCCGCCACAGGCCCGGCTGCTACCCTGGCCTTAGACATGCAGCTTACGAGTGATTTGGGTGGCTGGCGCAGTGGCTCACGCCTGTAATCCCAGCATTCGGGGAGGCCGAGGCAGGCAGATCACCTGAGGTCAGGAGTTCGAGACCAGCCTGACCCATGAAACCCCATCTCTACTAAAAAATACAAAAATTAGGCCAGGCGTGGTGGCTCATGCCTGTAATCCCAGCAGTTTGGGAGGCCAAGGCTGGTGGATCACCTGAGGTCGGGAGTTTGAGACCAGCCTGACCAACATGGAGAAACCCAGTCTCTACTAAAAATACAAAATTAGCCGAGTGTGATGGCACATACCTGTAGTCCCACCTACCTACTCGCTAGGCTGAGGCAGGAGAATCGCTTGAACCCAGGAGGTGGACACTCCAGCCTGGGCAACAAGAGCAAAACTCTGTCTCAAAAAAATAAATAAATAACAAAAATTAACTGGGCACGGTGGCATGCACCTGTAATCCCAGCTACTCAGGAGACTGAGACAGGAGAATTGCTTGAACCCCGGAGGCAGAGGTTGCAGTGAGCCAAGATTGTGCCATTCCACTGCAGCCTGGGCAACAAGAGTGAAACTCCGTCTCAAAAAAAAGGTGATTTGGTCAGAGAGCAAGTGCTTATTTGCCTTGGAAATAACCAGGATGAAACCTGTCAACCTGTGGTTGGGTTACGATTCCTGTTCTCTAAGTCTGCATTTCCTCATTTTTTAGCATCTGAAAGCAGGTGAATTTCCCCTGCCTGATTTTCCAGATGACTACAATTTGGGAGACATTTTCCTAGGAGTGGAGTATATCTTCCATCAGTGCAAAGAAGATGAAGATTACAATGACGTCCTGACTGTAAGCGGGGATGCTGAAATCATATAACCTGGCGCATGGAACATGGGCCATGCAAAGGGGTTGAGATCACAGCCCTGCATCCTGTGTGTCCATGGGTACCATAAGGGCCACTGGGGGAAGAACCTGTAAGCAGGGTGTGAGGAGCACCCAGGCTGGGTAGGGACTGCATGCCTCATGCAACAGTTGGAGGAGAGAGAGAACATGCTGTGGAAACACAGAAGCTCCCAGAGAAGCCTTCTCAGCATTTATCTCTGGAGTACAGCAGACTATGTTGAGCTAACCCAGACTTGCTGGATCAGCTTCTTTCTGAGCTGCCAAAAGTACAGAGGTTGGAGCCTCCACCACCTTCCAGATCTGTTTCTCCTCAGTGTAATCCGCCTATGGGTTCTTCCTGCCTACTGAACAGACAAAACCAATTCACTGAGACCGTTGTATTGCAGTAGAGAAGGAGTTTAACACAGAGCTAGCCTAGTAGAAAGACGAGTTATTATTCAATCTTCCAGATAACTCAGAGGCTAGGGTTTTCATGGGCAATTTGGCAGGCAGGGGCTAGGGAATGGGTGCTGCTGATTGGTTGGGGACAGACCATGGGGTATAAATGATTTTTGTCCACTGAGTCCACCTCTGGGTGGAGCCACAGGATCAGCTGAGTCATGAGTCTCAGGTCCAGGTGGAGTCTGTAGGTTGCCAGAACTCAAAAGTCTGAAAAACATCCCAAAAGACCATTCTTAGGTTCTACTATTGACGTTATCTTATTGGGGATCAATTGGGGCAGTCACAAATCTTGTGACCTCTGGCTGCATGACTCCTGAGCAGCAAGGAATTATAGCAAGGCAAGCTGGGGAAGCAAGACCTGCTGGCTGGTTCTCCTCAGGACACCTACATCTGAGCAGAATTCAGGCCTCTCCCATTATCCTAATCTTGAGGCCCTTCACTAGCTTTACAGAGGTGGTTTCAGTCCTGAGCAAGGAGGGGGTTCGTTTCAGGGAGGGATGATTACTATTCCGGATTTAAAGTTAAACTCTAGATTAAATTCCTCCCATAGTTAACTTGGCCTGTACCCAGGACTGAGTGGGGACAGCCAACCTGTGAGACTAGAAGCGAGGTGGAGTCAGCCACGCAAGTTAAACTCTAGATTAAATTCCTCCTGTGGTTAGCTTGGCCTGTGCCCAGGACTGAGATGGAGTCAGCCATGCCAGACTTCTCTGTCATCTTTGCACAGGTGGTTTCAGCAGCTTGATGCCAAAAAAAGAAACCAAAAGGTATTCTGAAAAGCCATGTATGAGGGAATCATACTTGACTTGGCCTCCTTTGACTGAACAGCCATGCCCTGAGTCGTCCTTGGGGATCCAAGTGCATCCGTGTGGCTTGAAGCGGAGCTTCCCAGCCAGACCCAGCGTGAAAGGCTGGGACGGCCACACAGGAACCTGGGCCAGGCCCCAACTGCTCCCTCCAGACCTGGGTGGGACGTGCCCGCCACACATACCCTGCTGGCAAAGAGGAAGCTTCTGAGAGTGACAGGAAGTGGCCCAGCCCGAGATTCAGCCCTGGGATCTCTGTGGCCAGCAGCTGTAGGGGGAATGTGGACATCTGCTTCCGTTTTCCCCAAACCTCCTAAGATTCTGTTCCCTGGTCTGCCCCTGGCATTTCTTCCTCGGGCCCAGAGCCCTCTCCGTGGGGCTCCCTATTAACCTGAATGGAGGGCCAGCCCACCATCCCAGGACCCCATCATCATGGCCACAGGCCAGGCCAGCTCTGCTCAGGGCTGGCTCTCAGCTGCACCCTCCATCTACCCCGCTTTGTCCTTCATGTCTCCAGGTACCTCACACCAGCCCTAAGGATACCCACCTCCCAGGTCTCTCTCCTCCCTCCACCCGAACCCCAGGGTAGTGCTACCCTTGTGGCCCATGTGGCTCCATGAGCCCCCTTGGTGCTGTGCCTGCTCAGGGTCCACAGGCCTGCCCTCCTCTTCCTCCTCCTCCCCCAGCTCTGGGCTCTATCTGGGTGCCCCTCCCCTGTGGGCTTTAATCCAGCCCTGTCTCCAGGAGGACATGGTGACTGTGGGTCTTCCTGAGTCACCAGCAGCTGCACCTCCTTCCCCTGTGCCTTCATACTTCTCCACTCCCTGTGCTGCCTGTGCACCGAAGCTCTACCCAGAGTGTTCAGTAAAATCAGGGGCCACCGGCGGCCCCGCCCTCTAACTGGGGCACTGCGCCTCCTGGGGGTTGGGCCTGGGGTGTGGACTGTGCCCTTGCCTCGTCCCTCTTAGGGCAGGGAGGCCACCCCGGCCAGTGCCCCACTACTCCCCAACCCCGCGGCACCCACCCCTCCTCACGTCTTCATAATCCACCCCCCTTGTCCATTACTCCTGTGGCTGGACAGCTCCATTCTGGGGGCCCCTTCCCAGCACAGTGCTGGCCCAAACAGCAATCCACATTGACTAAAGAGTCTGAAAGGGGCTTGCCTGCTTTCCATTTTAGATGGAAGGGAACTGAGGCTGATTGCCTGTAATTCCTGCACAGGGGTCTCACAGCAACCCTGGGGTCCTGCAGCCACGTACCAAGAGCAGCCTGTGGCCCTGGGGTGTCCCTGAAGGGGCAGCTTCCTGTGAGGTCATCCTCTGAGCCGGTTTGAAATTATTCTGACAGGTGACGGCCACCCACGGACTCTGTCACTTGCTGGGCTTCACACACAGCACGGAGGCAGAGTGGCTACAGGTAAGGAGCCCATCCTCCCGCTACCCAGGAGGTGTGTGGGGGAAAGAGGCTGCCCCAGGCCCCTGCCAACCCCCACCCTTCATCCTGACGACCCCCACAGAAACTGGACCTCAGACCTGCCCTTGGAAAAATGACTCACAGATGCTTGCTTTCAACACCAGGCTCCCCAGATACTTCCAGCTGAATGTGTTCACTAAGGAAAGCGGTCTGTGTGCAGAGGCCGAGAGCCACAGCTGACACTAGCAAGTGGCGCTTGGTCAAAAACGTCCAGTCAGCTAGAGACTAGGCCAGACCCGGGGCGGGGGCGGGAGCTCTGCTCAAAGTGAGTTCAAGGTTGGTTTCCTCCAGGCCCAGGCGCTCCCTCTACAGAGGCCCACTCAGAGGTCCACATGGTTAACACGCACACAATCCTGTGTTGGCGAGCAAACCATTCGCTTCTGTGAAAGGCATGAAAAACCTTTTTCATTAAAAAAAGAAAAAGTGCCGGGCGCGGTGGCTCAAGCCTGTAATCCCAGCACTTTGGGAGGCCAAGACAGGCGGATCACGAGGTCAGGAGATCGAGACCATCCTGGCTAACACGGTGAAACCCCGTCTCTACTAAAAACTACAAAAAACTAGCCG
>NW_016812921.1:409263-418469 GCF_001698545.2 Rhinopithecus bieti | reverse complement strand
CCCCCGGCCACCGACACCGCTCCAGCCGGGCCATGGCGAGGCTTCCGAGCAGCACCTCAGAGACCCTCGTGAGCCCTAAAACCTGGGGCTACTACAATTCTGATCATCTGTTTGTCCTATAAAATGATTTCGGGTCATGAAAATGTCTTCCCACTGGACTTGCGTCCTGTCTTAGCCTGGACTTGTCCCCTTGGGAACACAGGCCAGGCCCCTCTGTTCCTGAAGTCGCTGCACCACCGCGCCCTTCGATGGGGAGCGTTCTGTTTACCGTGGAACTAGCTTAATGTCGAAAAAGTGCTCGTGAAAATAGAAAACGGAGTCAGCTTTAATCCAAGCTTGTAACAAGAGCACACAGTTGGATTCACATTCAAAAGCCCTCAAGAGACTGAGAGGCCTGGAGACCTGCCACCTGTGGGCGGGATTGTGGAGGTTCTTGTTTGTTGTTAGAACCGAGCCCCAGGAGCCTCTGTTCACATCCTGCGGCGCTCAGGGCTTCTTGGGAATTCCTGGGGGCTGAGGACGTGGGGGTCTGGCTTTACTGGGTGGAGCCCAGACACGACTGCAGAGCTGGGCCACTAGTGCCCCCAGCAGCCCACAGCCAGTGACCCTGGGGCCCAGACCCAGCCTGGGTGGTCCCAGCCCTCTCGTGGACAGGGTCTCTGATGTGCGCTGGGGCTGCCCTGTGTCCCACCATCAGTGAGGCTCTCTCTTCATCTTTTTTTTTCTTTTTTCTTTTCTTTTTTTTTGGGACGTAGTCTCTCACTCTGTCTCCCAGGCTGGAGTCCAGTGGCATGATTTCTGACTGCAACCTCTGCCTCCCGGGTTCTCACGATTCTCCTGCCTCAGCCTCCCGAGTAGCTAGGACTACAGGCGTGTACCACCACGCCCAGCAAATTTGTTGTTGTTGTTGTATTTTTAGTAGAGACAGGGTTTCACCATGTTGGCCAGGATGGTCTTGATCTCCTGACCTCATGATCCACCTGCCTCGGCCTCCCAAAGTGCTGGGATTACAGGCATGAGCCACAGCGCCCAGCCTCCTCTCTTCATCCCCTCTGCTGTAAGGGACTGCTTGTGTCTTCTGCCCTTTTTACTGGTTTTTCTTTTTTTTTTTTGATTTGGAGGTATTATTGGTTGGAAGTATTTATATGTATTATTGAACACAACCCTGGTTTCTTTTGTTTTGTTTTGTTTTTGAGACAGAGTCTCGCTCTGCTGCCCAGGCTGGAGTGCAGTGGCATGATTTCGGCTGACTGCAACTTCTGCCTCCCGGATTCATGCTATTCTCCTGCCTCAGCTTCCCAAGTAGCTGGGACTACAGGTGCCTGCCACCAGGTCTGGCTAATTTTTTTGTATTTTTAGTAGAGACAGGGTTTCACCGTGTTATCTAGGATGGTCTCCATCTCCTGACCTCGTGATCCGCCCACCTTGGCCTCCCAAAGTGCTGGGATTATAGGCGTGAGCCACCGTGCTTGGCCTGTTTTGTTTTTTTTTTGAGATAGAGTCTTGCTTTGTTGCCCAGGCTGGAGTGCAGCAGTGCAATCTCGGCTCATTGTACCCTCTGCCTCCTGGGCTCAAGCCATTCTCCTGCCTCAGCCTCCCAAGCAGCTGGGACTATAAGTGTGCACCACTACGCCCGGCTAATTTTTGTGTTTTTGTAGAGACAAGGTTTCACTGTGTTGAACAGGCTAGGCTTGAACTCCTGACCTCAAATAATCTGCCCACCTCAGCCTCCCAAAGTGCTGGGATTACAGGTGCGAGCCACCACACCGTGCCCAGCTCGATCATGTATTTTTTTTTTTTTTTTTTTTTGGAGTGATTCGCCTGCCTCAGCCTCCCAGGTAGCTTGTACTACAGGTGTGTGCCACCACGCCTGGCTAATTTTTGTATTTTTTAGTAGAGACAGGGTTTCACTATGTTGGCCAGGCTGGGCTCAAATTCCTGACCTCAAGTGATCGATCCACCTGGGCCTCCCAAAGCGCTGGCATTATAGGTGTGAGCCACCGTGCCTGGCCCCAACCCTTTCTTTCTTTAGGGAATGTGAGCAAATGCCCTACTGACCTAAAGCTGAGGAAGAGCCACCCGTGGCCCAGGCAGCAGTAGCATCACCTCTTACCCGTACAGGGCAGTGTCCTACTCTAGGAACTTGGGATTTGGGTCACCACTGCCCAGCCTGTCCCCAGTCACACTGTCCTGATTCTGGACCCTCTTGCAAGCCACAGGATCATCAGAGCAGGTCCCTCCTCATCCTTCTGCTCCCGGAGTCACCCGGCCCTTCACCTTCTGTGTGTGTTCCAGATTCAGCTCCTTGCAAGCCAGGAAGAATCTGGATCCTTGACTGGAGTTGCATTAAATCTGCAGATCTGCTGGCCCCGTGGGGGCTCTGACCCACGCGTATGTGCTGCCCTGGGTCATTTCAACCTCTCTCAATGAGTGTCACCCACCTTATCAGGTGTACAGGTGTGTACAATGTGCCCTGAACCCCCACCTACCACCCCCCCCCCGCTCTCCTGACCACAGGCAAGGAGGTGTGGCCATGAGAAGCCCCCACTCCTAACTACCAGGTACCAGGCACCCAGACCCCCAAACCCCTGCCAAGCAGCCCAAGTCTACTTTCAGGGCCTGCTCTGAGCTCTTCAGCCCACCCAGGGGGACCAAGGTGGACCAGGGGGGACTGCATATGGGGGTGAGCTCATCCCTGCTCCACCCTCAGGCATGACTCCACCCCTCCTGCAGGCCAGTCAAGGCTAAGCCAGCCCAGCTGTGCCCTAACCGGACACTTGGGATGCCAAAGCCCTTCATCCCCGTGAACCCAGCAAGACCAGGCCATCCAAAGACCACCATTTCCTGTGACATTTTTTCCCTCTGTTGTATGAAAAATTCGATTGAGAAATATTTAATAGAAGGAAAGAGAAATGCCATGCTAGAAAGTCACCGTGAAAAGAGGAAACGGAGTCAGAGCTTTGGTTTGAGCTTTTAACGAGAGCACAGAGTCTCTGGAATCACCTTCAAGAGGCACGAAAAGATGGTTTTGAGAGAAGTGAGTGTTACTGCCAGCAGCTGCGCTGGTCTCTTTGGTGCTCACACCCGTCCGTCCATGTGGGCACCACGTGGCTCTCCCTGGGGAGCTCTGAGGCCAGGTCAGCCAGAGCAGAGGCCCCTGCAGCTCAGTGGCAACTGTAGCCATCCTGTCTCCTACTTGCAAACTTTCAAGGATGGAAGCACTGGGACAGGGTTCCTCCTTGTGCGGAACTTCAGGAATGAAGGAATCTGTGCTAATGGGGGGTGAATGAAAGCTTATATAAATACTTAAAAATATGTAAATAACATTAAAAGAGCAAAGAAACATAATTGCACCAAATAAAAAAACTAACAAAAACAGTAAAGAAAAGAAATAGTCAAGGTAGCCTATCTACATGGTAAGAAATCCCAGAGCACAGAAGGAAACTGACCTGAGGACAGGAAGCCGCCCCTCCACTGCCCAGCACTCACCTTTGCTTTACAGGAACAAGAGCGGTGCAAACCAGCACGTAGAGATTTCTGCATTTATAGCATTAGCACTCTCCGTTTTTTTTAAACTCAAAAGGGATCACGTGATACACAGCTTGCTTCTTTCACTTTTTTATTTTATTTTTTGAGACAGGGGCTTGCTCTGTGTTCCAGGCTAGAGTGCAGTGGTTCCATCACAGCTCACTGCAGCTTCTAACTCCTGGGCTCAAGCAATCCTCCCGTCTCAGCCCCCAGAACCGCTGAGATCCCAGGTGCATATCACCACACCTGACTAGTTTTTTAAATTTACTTTTTGTAGAGACGGGGTCTTGTTATGTGACCCAGGCTGGTCTCGAATTCCTGAGCTCAAGTGATTCTCCTGCCTCAGCCTCTGAAATGCTGGGACTACAGGCATTGACCCATGCACCGCTACTTCTTTAGTGGGAGTCTGCTCCACAGCTGTGGTAAATGGGTGTCCATAGTTACTAAATTTGACTTTGTGGTATTTTTTCCATCAGGATGTTTACACTTCCATGTGGCTAAAGCTATTGATCTTTCTGATTCTGGCTCCTGAGCTGAGGTTTTCTTAAACTCTTTCCGGATGAAATCTTTATTTCAGGATCATCAGTCTGGTGGTGTCCACGGCCTCAACTTTACCTCCGTGATGGAAGAGGGGGGCCTGAGGCTCCCAGGTGGGCCGGCGCCACCCTACAGGAAAGGAAAGGTCCCTGGGAGGGGCTGCTGCCCTGCACGGGTTCAAAGGCCCCTCACTGCAGGGGTCCCAGAGCAAGGGATGCCCCCTGGAATGGCCCTGTGGCCAGAAAGCGAGCCTGCCCAGCTTCCTCAGGAGGGGCCTGCGGTCCACACTCACGTGGCCACTCTAGGGGGCCGCAGGGTCTCTCCCTGCTCCTTTCCATGGACCTGCCACAGCCCACAGCCCTGAGGAAGCCTGGGGGTGGAGGGTGCCCCGGCCAGGGTCTCTGTGACTCACACTCAGGGTAGGCCGGGCGTCCATGGGCTGGGGGCGGGCTGGAGGACGGTGGCGGCCCCAGGTGGCCACGCTGCATGGTGGTGGTGGTGGTGGTGCACGACGGGCAGCCTTGGCCTGGCAGCTCGTGGGACCCCCGGGAGCACACATGGTGGGTCCTGCCACAGACACACCTGCAGCTCAGGATGCAGCCCAGGCTGCTCCCCACCTCCACTCCCGCCCTGTTCCTAACTGGGGCCGGGTTCCATGTGATAGGCAGGATGGAGGGGGTCTAAGCATCCTTCCAGAGGAGGCCCCTCCCCAGTCCCAAATTGTGCAACCCATTCCTCATCTGGCTGGGACTCGATGGGGACGGGGGCTTCACAGCCAGACTGACTGCAGACCTGAGCCAGGAATGCCCTTTCAGAGCTACACAGATGCAGAAATTTCCAGAGGTAAAAACCACTCAGACCCTGTGTTTCCTTGACTTTGGGGTCTGCTAGGGGCTGAGCCTACCTGCAGGGCTGGGGGCAGGGCCTTGAGCATCCAGTTCTGCAGGACCAACTGGTGCACCTGTGCACTCTGCAGCAGCAGCAGCTCCACCATGTCTGCAGGGAGACACGGGGACCCTGAAGAAAGCTTCTGTTTCTCATATTTGTTAAAGTGATAGAGCATGTTATAGGACCAGAGAACACGTGTGTCTACACTGTGCAGGTCCCCAGGGCAGGCTCTGAGTGTGTCTGTACACGGTGCAGCTCCCCGGGGCGTGCCCTGAGTCTGTACACTGTGCATGTCCCCGGGGCAAGCTCTGAGTCTGTCTATACACGGTGCGGGTCCCCGGGGTGTGCCCTGAGTCTGTCTGTACACCGTGCGGGTCCCCAGGGTGTGCCCTGAGTCTGTCTGTACACGGTGCAGCTCCCCGGGGCGTGCTCTGAGTCTGTCTGTACACCGTGTGGGTCCTGGGGCAGGCTCTGAGTCTGTCTGTACATGCTGCGGCTCCCCGGGGCAGGCTCTGAGTGTGTCTGTACACCGTGCGGGTCCCTGGGGCAGACTCTGAGTCTGTCTGTACACGGTGCAGCTCCCCGGGGTGTACTCTTGAGTTGTGGAACCTCTAGGTCAGAGGGTGTGCATGTTGAAAGGTGTGTGATGGGCCCCACGGCACCTTAGGAGGCTACTCCTATCTGCCTTCCCGCCTCCTCCCCCCAGGCTGCGTGGGGACCCCAGAAAGGCATGTCCATGTCTCAGTGTCCCTCCACCTCAGAGTGTGACCTTATTTGGAAAAAGAGTCTTTGCAGATGTCATTAAGGATCATGAGATGGGCCGGGTGCAGTGACTCACGCCTGTAATCCCAGTACATTGGGAGGCCGAGGTGGGTGGGTCACCTGAGGTCAGGAGTTCGACACCAGCCTAGCCAACATGGCAAAACCCTGTCTCTACTAAAAATACAAAAATTAGCCAGGCACGGTGCCTCACACCTGTAATCCCAGCACTTTGGGAGGTCGAGGCAGGTGGATCACCTGAGGTCAGCAGTTTCAGACCAGCCTGGCCAGCATGGCAAAACCCCATCTCTACTAAAAATACAAAAATTAGCAGGGCGTGGTGGTAGGCATCTGTAATCTTAGCTAGTTGGGAGGCTGAGGCAGGAGAATTGCTTGAACCCGAGCGGCAGAGGCTGCAGTGAACCGAGATCGCACCACTGCACTCCAGCCTGGACAACAGAGCGAGACTCCGCCTCAAAAGAAAAAAAGCGGCCGGGCGCGGTGGCTCACGCCTGTAATCCCAGCACTTTGGGAGGTCAAGGCAGGTGGATCACGAGGTCAGGAGATCAAGACCATCCTGGCTAACACGGTGAAACCCCGTCTCTACTAAAACACAAAATTAGCCGGGCGAGGTGGCGGGCGCCTGTAGTCCCAGCTACTCGGGAGGCTGAGGCAGGAGAATGGCGGGAACCTGGGAGGCGGAGCTTGCAGTGAGCTGAGATCGACCACTGCACTCCAGCCTGGGTGACAGAGCGAGACTCTGTCTCAAAAAAAAAAAAAGAAAAAGAAAAAAGAATAAAGGCCTGGTGCAGTGGCTCAGGCCTATAATCCCAGTCCTTTGGGAGGCCCAGTTGGGTGGACCACCTGTGGTCAGGAGTTCGAGACAAGCAAAACCCTGTCTCTACTAAAAATACAAGAATTAGCCAGGTGTGGTGGCTCAAGCCTGTAATCCCAGCTGCTTGGGAGGCTGAGGCAGAAGAATCGCTTGAACCCGTGAGGCAGAGGTTGCAGTGAGCTAAGATCGCGCCACTGTACTCCAGCCTGGACAACAAGATCGAAACTCCGTCTCCAAAAAAAAAAAAAAAAACATGAAAACATCTAAGCCAGTTGTAGTGGTGCACGCCTGTAGTCCCAGCTACTCAGGAGGCTGAGGTAGAAGGATCGCTTGAGCCCAGGAGTTCAAGGCTGCAGGGAGCCGTGATCATGCGTGCCCCTGCACTCTATCCTGGGTAACAGCGAAATACTATCTCCCCCAAACATAAATAATAAAACATCTGTTCATTCACAGACAACATGAAGAGACTGAAAAGGCAACCATAAGAAGGATGGAATACTCAAAATACATGTATCAAAAAAGGACTCATTACAGAAATTATAAAGAATCCCTAGAAACCAATAAGGCAGGCAGACAGTCTGAAAGAAAAATGGGCAAATTACTTAAATGGACACGTCACAAAAAAGGATATTCATGTAGCCAATAAGGCCAGGCATGGTGGCTCATGCCTGTGATGCTCGCACTTTGGGATACCGAGATGGGAGAAGTCCTTGAGACCAGGAGCTGACACCAGTCTGGGCAACCTGGCAAGACCTCATCTCTACACAATTTTTTTTTTTTTTTTTTTTTTTTTTGAGATGGAGTCTTGCTTTGTTGCCCAGGCTGGAGTTGCCAAGTAGCTGGGACCACAGGCACATGCCACCATACCCAATTAATTTTGATATGTTTTATAGAGACGAAGTCTCAATATGTTGCCCAGGCTGGTCTTGAACTCATAGGCTCAAGTGATCCTCCCATATCAGTCTCCCAAAGTGCTGGGATTACAGATATGAGCCACTGTGCTATGCCGTAAATTAACTTTTAAAAAAAGAATCTTGAGTGCTAGGTGCTATAATCCCAGCTACTTGGGAGGTTGAGGTGGGAGATTGCTTGAAGCCAGGGGTTTTGGACCTGCCTAAGTGATATAGCAATGCTGTGACTCAGAAAAAAAGAGACTCATGAGCTGGGAAGATAATCCTGGATCATCTGGGCAAGCCCAGTGCAATCACAGAGTCCTTAGAAAGTGGTGAGAGAAAATGACTGTCAATCTAGATTTGAATATGCAGCAAAACTTGCATTTAAAAGTAAGGGTAGGGCCGGGCACGGTGGCTCACGCCTGTAATCCCAGCACTTTGGGAGGATGAGGTGGGCAGATCACAAGGTCAAGAGATCGAGACCATCCTGGCCAACATGGTGAAACCCATCTCTATTAAAAATACAAAAATTAGCCAGGCATGGTGGCTCACGCCTGTAGTCCCAGCTACTCGGGAGGCTAAGGCAGGAGAATTGCTTTAGAGGTGGAGGTTACAGTGAGCTAAGATTGCACCACTGTACCCCAGCCTGGTGACACAGCGACACTCCCATGTCAAAAAAATATAAATATTTTACAAATTACTTTAGAACAGTTATTAGGCAAACTCCCTCGGTATTTACTTTCTTGCAAATTTATTTCCATTTATTTATTTATTTATTTATTTATTTATTTATTTATTTGAGACAGGGTTTCACTCTGTTGCCCAGACTGCAGTGCAGTGGCACAATCACAGCTCACTGCAGGCTCCACATCCTGGGTTCAAGCGATCCTTCCACCTCAGCCTCCCAAGTAGCTGAGACTACAGGCATGCACCCGACACTTGGCTAATTTTTGTATTTTTTTTGTAGAGATGGGGTTTCACCATGTTGCCCAGGCTGGTCTGGGACTCCTGAGCTCAAGCAATCCTCCCATCTCGGCCTCCCAAAATACTGGGATTACAGGCATGAGCCACCGCGCCTGGCCTCCCTTTATTTTTTATTTATTTATTTATTTATCTTTTGAGACAGAGTCTTGGTCTGTCACCCAGGCTGGAGTGCAGTGGCGTGATCTCAGCTCACTGCAACCTCTGCCTCCTGGGCTCAAGCAATTCTCCTGCCTCAGCCTCCCAAGTAACTGGGATTACAGGCAGCTACCACCACACCCGACTAATTTTTGTATTTTTAGTAGAGATGGGGTTTCACCATGTTGGCCATGCTGGTCTTGAACTCCATGGCTCACGCCTGTAATTCTAGCACTTTGGGAGGCTGAGATGGGTGGATCACCTGAGGTCAGGAGTTTGAGACCAGCCTGGCCAAAATGGCGAAATCCCATCTCTACTAAAAATGCAAAAATTAACCGGGGGCTGGGCGTGGTGGCTCATGCCTGTAATCCCAGTACTTTGGGAGGCCGAGGCAGGCGAATCACCTGAGGTGAGGAATTTGATACTAGCCTGATCAACATGGTGACACCCCGTCTCTACTAAAAACTACAAAAATTTGCTGGGCGTGGTGGCAGGCAGCTGTAATCCCAGCTACTTGGGAGGCTGAGGCACGAGAATTGCTTGAACCCAGGAGGCGGGACTTGCAGTGAGCCGAGATGGTGCCACTGCACTCCAGCCTGGGTGACAGAGCAAGACTCCCTCTCAAAAAAAAAAAAAAAAAAAAAAAA
>NW_016812921.1:392293-406152 GCF_001698545.2 Rhinopithecus bieti | reverse complement strand
CACCCATCCACCCACCCATCCATCTACCCACCCATCCATCCAACCAGCCAACCAACCAACCAATCATCCACCCACCCATCCATCCAACCAACGATCCACCCACCCATTCAACCAACCAACCATCCACCCACCCATCCAACCAACCATGCACCCACCTATCCACCCATCCATCTACCCACCCATCCATCCACCCACCCATTCATCCAACCAGCCAACCATCTACCTACACATCCATTCACCTATCCAAGGAGACCTTTAAATGATTAACCCCAGACATTGAATAGATGGTTGAATGGAAAGGTACTTCAGTCTACATATCACTTAGGTTGTAGTATTTTTAATGTTTCCCATGTTTTCTGTTTTTAGCAGGGTGGGCTGAAGCCTGATTCCACTAATTCTGCTTTAATAGGAGCATCCAACACTTGGTATGGTTTCTTTCCTTTTCTTTTCTTTTTTTTTTTTTTTTTTGAGACAAAGTCTTGCTCTTGTCACCCAGGCTGGAGTGCAATGGCGCAATCTCAGCTCACTGCAACCTCCGTCTCCCAGGTTCAAGCAATTCTCCTGCCTCAGCCTCCCGAGTAGCTGAGATTACAGGTGCCTGCCCCCACACCTGGCTGATTTTGTATTTTAGTAGAGATGGGGTTTCACCGTGTTGGCCAGGCTGGTCTTGAACTCCTGACTCAGGAGATCCACCCGCCTTGGCCTCCCAAAGTGCTGGGATTACAGGCATGAGCCACCGCGCCCGGCCTGGTCAGTCTTTTTCATTGTAGCCACTTTAATAGGGATACAGTGGTGGCTCACTGTGGCTTTAATTTGCATTTTCCTAATGATGGATGGTGTTGAGCATCTGAGGCAGACCGGTGTGTAGGATGGCTGCATCCCAACAGGCGTTCTCAATTCCATCCCAGTGACCTCTCTATCTCAGCCCCCATGACAACTTGGTTAATTACTGTACTCCATCATATACTGTAGTACATATATAGAACACGTCATGAAAATAAACTTTGGTTGTCTCCTCTGAGTAAAAATAAATTACAGCCGAATATTCGAGTATGAAAGGCCTTCTGTTTTATCCTCTTCTAGCTGTGCGAGGCTGCCTGGCCTCATCCCTTCTTCCTCGGTTCAAAGAAAGGATGGCAGAGACCAGGAGTTGGCAAACTTTTACCAAGGGCTAGATCGTAAATGGATTCCAAAGCAGGACACACCGTCAGCTACAGCTCTTGAGTTGGCCATTGCAGCGTGAAAGCAGCTATGGACAATGTGGAAACAAATGGGTCTGGCCCAATAAAACTTTATTTATGAACACTAAAATTGGCATTTCGTATAATTCTCATATGTTACAAAATATTATTATTTTATTGGCTTTTCCCCAAACATTTAAAAATGTAAAACCATTCTCAGCTTGCAGGTTGCATGAGAACAGGAGGCAGGCCAGCTCTGGTCTGAAGCTGTGGTTTGCCAACCCCTGCCACAGACCCATGAGGCTTTCTTAGAGCCGCTGTGCCCATCCTGGCTGATGGGACCTTCTGCCTCAGGGGCTCTGTGTCCAGCTGCCAGGAAGCTCATCTTGGTGACCCACAGCCCCTGCTTACCTGCCTGGTGTCACTGGGGCTGAGAGTGAAACCTGCAGCATAACTGGCCCTGATAGATACACAATAAGTGTAGATGTGTTTGGGATGAGGAAGATGGGGGGTCCACAGCAACGACCCCCCGTACTCCCTTCTGTCCTAGGAGGAGGTTCCTGGTGCTGGAAGACAGGAAGGCACAGGCTGGGAATATCCAGAACCTGGTGAAGGCCACCCATCTGCAGAGGACGGTCTGGGGCAGGTCCTTTGGAGGCTCCCCTTCCCTCTGTTCCCTCCGCCATGTGCTGCTGCCAGGGTCCCCTCCCAAAGGGCAAAAGCCTTCCAGGTCATAGACTCTGCTGCCCTGTCTAGAAATCCCACCTCAGCCTCTTCTTCTCTCCTACCCTCCCTGCACCCCAGTCACACGAAACCCACCAAAGCCTTGACCTCCAGCCCCCCAGCTTCCATCCCGCCTCTGGGTGCCTGGTTTCCCTCTGACCCATTTTTTGCTTCAGAAAGTCAGAGTTGTTTTTTGCTGCTTGTCACCCAGAAGGCTGAACAGCTGTAGGAAGCTCTCAGAAGTGGAACACTATTTACCTTTAACATTCTGCTCTTGACATTGGGGCCCTAGGCATCTCCTGGGCATGATCAAGTTTTTTTTTTTTTTTTTTTTTTTTTGAGATGGAGTCTTGTAATCTCTTTCTGGGCTCAAGTGATTCTCCTGCCTCAGCCTCCTGAGTAGCTGGGACTACAGGCATACACCACTACGCCCGGCTAATTTTTGTATTTTTAGTAGAGACAAGATTTCACCAAGTTGCCCAGGCTGGTCTCAAACTCCTGACTTCAGGTGATCCACCTGCCTCGGGATCCCAAAGTGCTGGGATCCATCACACCCAGCCAGTGATAAAGTTTAGAGGAGTTGACCAACTTCCCCAAATTCAAGGCCCTCTGCCTGCTGATCTCTCCTGATACTTCTACCCCTAATGCAACATTTAAGGCCAGGGCTGGGGTTTGGGAGACAGAGCTGGGCCCCAGTCTCCCTCTGTGATCAGGGGTAAGCAGTCCGGGGAGGCCCGAACAGTGTCCAGGCAGGAGAAACGCAAGAGTGGCTGGCCCCCTTCAAGGGTGGGCCTTGGGAGGATGGGGTGACAAGGCAACCTCACTGCAGGCACAGTGCCTCCCACCCTTCTGTAAAATCTTTTTTTTTTTTTTTTTTTTTTGAGACGGAGTTCCTCCACTCTGCTGCCCCAGGCCCCTGGAGTGCTGTTGGGGCTGGATTACTTTTCAAGGCTCACTGCAAGCCTCACCTCCCCGGTCCACGCCATTTTCTCCCTGCCTCAGCCTCCCCGGAGTAAGCTGGGACTTTACCAGGCTACTGCCCCCCCATCCTCGGCCCTGCTTAATTTTTTGTATTTTTAGTTAGAGGGAGGGTTTCACCGTGTTAGCCAGGGATGGGTCTTGATCTCCCTGGACCTTGTGATTCCGCCTGTTCTTTCGGGCCTTCCAAAGTGCTGGGGATTACCAGGCTGACCCCACCCGCGCCTGGGCCTTTTTTTTTTTTTTTTTTTTTTTTGAAGACGGAGACGGAGTGTCACTCTGTCGCCCAGGCTGGAGTGCAGTAGCGCGATCTCGGTTCACTGCAAGCTCCACCTCCCGGGCCCACGCCATTCTCCTGTCTCAGCCTCCCGAGTAGCTGGGACTACAGGCGCCCGCCACCTCGCCTGGCTAATTTTTTGTATTTTTAGTAGAGACAGGGTTTCACTGTGTTAGCCAGGATGGTCTTGATCTCCTGACCTCATGATCTGCCTACCTCGGCCTCCCAAAGTGTTGGGATTATAGATGTGAGCCACCATGCCCAGCCATAAAATCTTAATTCTGTACCTGCCTCCTCCTCTCAGATGTGCTCCTGCCTTCGCTCTCTTACCGTAGGCAGGATGATCCTTGGCGGGTCTGGGGCCAGCGGGGATGGAGAAGCAGCGGGTAGGATGCCCGTGGGGGGCAGCTCAGGGGGCAGGGCTGATCCGAGGGCTCCTCTGGTTGCCCTGTTCCAGGCCTGGGCCCGAGAGAGCTCATCCAGGAGGTGTTGTTCCTGCAAGGACAATGCAGAGCTGCTGCACATCGGGGAGGGGGAGCCCCAACTCTGCAGAGGCACCCCCAGCCTCAGGCTCAGGCCAGCCTGGGCCAGGTACAGGCCCCTCTCTGGGCAGAATGGCCATGGCTGGAAGACCCTTCGAGGGGTGTGCGCACAAGGGTGGCCTCCTTCTGAAATTTACCCAAGCGTGTCAGCTAGTTTCCAGTTGTTTTCTTTTCCCAGCCAACAGGATCTGTTCTCTCTTTCAAGCCAGTTCCAGGCCTACTTCGCTGCAAAGATCTCCCCCTAGAAAAGCGGCCCCACCTCCCCAGCGTCTCTGCCACTCGGATGCATCTTTGGTGAGTGCTGTGGGAGCAAACCTCCGGGCATCCCAGAATTCCAGGTCCTCCTGGAATTGGGCCCCTACTCAACATTTCCTGCCCTGATGGAAACCTGCTCCCAGGCAGGTCTCTAAGCTAACAGTGCCCTCGCTGGGGCCTGGCCCTGAGAGTCCGGAAAGGTCTTCCCCAATACCCTCCCACCCGGTGCTGTAAGGCTGAGCAGCCGTCTCTGCTATGGTGAGCTCAGCCAGGTTCGCTCAGAGGGTTCAGGGCCTACCCGGAGTCTCTGCAGAAGGTCTCTCCTTCTCTTCAGAGCAGTCTGCAGGGCGTCGTCCGGCCGGTCCTCATTTCCTGGAGGGAAGCACCTGCTTGCTCACCAAGGAATGTGTAGAGGCTGTTGCTACAAGCACTGGGACCGGATGCACTGCACCCATGTCGGAAGGCCCTGCCTCACCCACACTCCCAGGATGGGTGTGGCCTGGGAAGCTCCTGGGCTTAGTTCATCCCAGAGAAAGAGGGACCAGTGCTGGGTAAGGAGGGCAAGGGGCAGCATCAGGGGAGGGGTAATCCAGGGAACTCAGTGTTGGAGTCTGGCCAATGGTCATCTCATTCCTGGAAGGGAGGCTGAAGTCACACGACCAGGTTCCTCCTGAGTGCATTTCATACAGAATCTCTTAGGCTCCAGGAGGCCAAGGCCTCTACGGGGCTGGTTGCAGCCTGATCTTGGCCACCTGGAGCCACCCTCTGGCCCCAAGTGGTCTAGAGTCTGGTCTGACCCCCAAGCATCTGCACATCCCTCAAGCCTGCCCCCCAGTCCGGGCGTGGTAGCTCATGCCTGTAATCTCAACAGCGGGAGGTTGCACTGGGAGGATTGCTTGATCCTAGGAGGTCAAGGGTGCAGTGAATTGTGATCAGGCCACTGCACTCCAGCCTGGGCGACAGAGTGAGACCAACCCTGTCTCAGGAAAAAAAAAAAAAAAAAAATCTGGCCAGGCGCAGTGAGTCACACCTGTAATCTCAGCACTTTAGGAGGCTGAGGTGGGTAGATTACTTCAGGCCGGGAGTTCGAGGCCAGCCTGGCCAACATGGCAAAACCCCCGTCTCTACAAAATACAAAAGTTGGCCAGGCGTGGTGGAGTGCACCTGTAATCCCAGCTACTCGGGAGGCTGAGGCATGAGAATTGTTTGAACCTCAGAGGTGGAGGTTGCAGTGACCTGAGATTGCACCACTGCACTCCAGCCTGGGTGACAGACCGAGACTCCTTCTCAAAAAAAAGAAAGAAAAAATGAAGTCTACACTCCTTGGTGAAGGGTCTGCACTTAAGAGAAGGCTCCAGAAGGTGGGGGGCAGGGTTCTGACCTCCTTTCCCTTAGGCACAGGGGTCCTGCCCCTCACCCAGCATCACACTGGAGTGGAGCCATTGGGAACCCCAGCCAGTCCTTGGGGGTCCCCAAACTCTCTGCCCCGGGCACTGGTAGCCATTCTGTTCCCTCACACTGGCTCTGCAGTCAGGGGACCTGGTTTGGGATTTTCTCTATTTGAGACTGGGCTCTACCCTTGGCAGCTGAGCCCCCACAGCTCACAGGTTGCCCCGCGTTCCAAAGAACAGGAAATGCTTCTCCGGCCTCCTTAGCTCCTCCCCGGACGTCTCCGGGTAACAGTGAGGACAGCAGCTCCTCCCCAACCAATGGGCAAGCTCAGGCTCTGGAACCAGAGCAACTGGGTCTGATCTGGGTGTGACCACTGCCAGGGTGAGCAACCTCTTTCTGCCTCCATTTTCTCATCTGCAAAATGGGAACAATGAAGGTGCACCCTTTTGGGGTTTGCAGACTAAAAGTGATAAGGGATGGGGGTGTCTTCAACTCTGAATGTAAAGGAAACGTGTTGAGGACAGTCTTGCCGGTACCAGGAGTGGGGGTGATTCCCAGAGTTGCTGTCCCTACCTCCCCCTGGCGCGGCTACACTTGTGTCTGTCTGTGCTGGTTCCAAGCAGCCCAGGGGCTCTCACCTGGCTCGAGGTGGAGGCCCTCAGGTACCCCTTCCATGTTCTGCCGTTCTTGCTCCAGCTTCTGTGAGGAAAAGAGACCGTGACGGAGACACCGGCTCCAGGCAAAGGCCGTGTGTGCTCCAGGAATGACTAAGAGGCTTTCCGAGTGATAAGAACGGTACGTCAGGAATAACCCAGCTCCTCCAGGGCCAACAGGTGGGAGACGAACCCCTCCAAGGATCTTCATGAGCTGCCTTTGTCAGCCTGACCTCTAGCGAATTCATGTGTTCCACCTGCAAGCCTAGGGGCGGATGCTCTGAGTGGCCCCTTCAGGCAGATTTCTGAAGTGCAACCCTGGGAGAGACCGCACTGGTGAGGCCTCCAGGCTTCCCCGTCAGTGCATGCCTGGATCATCCCCTACCTGAACCCTGAGCTGAGCAGTTACCTACTGGGTGTGTCCAAGGGTGAGTCTCTCTCATGGCGGCCTGTGGGCCAGGATGCAGGGCTGGCAAAAGGCAGGCAGCAGATCCCTCGGATAGCAGGAGAGGGAACAATGCAGGCAGGGGGTGCAGAGGAGCCCTCAGGCACCGAGGCCCCCCAGACCAGACCCTCAAGAGAATATTAAATGAGTCTGAGGATGGGTCCACTGGGCTGCCAGCCCCAGGCCCGGCCCTTGGGGCCCTGCATTCTGCACCTGCAGGGCTGTCTCGAAGAGTCCCTCCAATGCCACAGCCTGGGAGTGGTTAAAAAAGGAGCATCCCGGGCTCTGCCTCACCTGTCCCAAGAGCTTCAGCGTCAGTCGGGTCACTTGCTCTGCTGCTGATGAGTCCAGCATGGTGGGAGCTGCAGGAGACGACCGTAGGGGCAGGGGAGGCCGCAGCCCACCTCCCTCCCTGGTTCTGTTACTCGAAGGAAAGAACTGCTTAGCAGGAGCCCAAGCACCAGTGTCACCCGCAGGGCTGGCCTTACCTCCTGGAGACCAGCCTGAGGTAAGAGAAGAGCCCTGTGGGAAGACAGCCACACCCTCCCTGGACTGCAGTGCCCCACAAGCCAGCGCTGGGTGCCGCATGACTGTTGCCAGGCTGCCGGACACAGGGAGGCCCCAGGTTGCCAGGTTTCCACTGTGCGTCCTCAGGCTACCTGTAAACATTCATCCCCAGGTGTGGCCAGCTGGGCTTCATGAGAAGACAAAAAAAGTCAGCAGTAGCTGAGGCAGAGGGGCAGAGCCCTCAGACCTGGGGGAAGGGGACAGTCGTGACCCCTGTGCACCACCAGCCTCAGGACCCAGTCCAGAAGAACCTGTGTGTTAGGGGAGGGTGCCCCACCCCTGTGTACTGCCTCCAGGGTGTTAACGGCACCTCCCCTCCTAGAGACCCTCAGAGCAAGCAAGGAAGACAGGGTGGGGAGACTGCCTACCAAGGAGTTCAGGAAATTCCAGGCAGCAGAAGGGGTGGGACAGAGGAGGGGTTGTGACTTGCAGAAGGGCAGGGCTTCAGCAGAACCAGTGGGGGTGCTCAGGGGATGCGTCCCACCTTGGAGCTGGGAGCAACCCGGCAGGGAGCCAAGAATGCAGGAAGCTTTGCAGAGGGCGACGCAAAACAGGAGCGTGGTCTGCACTTGGTGGGGCATTAAAGTCCACACTGACGAGTTAGTCAATCCCACTAGCAGGCAGACTGACATCTGGGGGATGTCAGCAGCAGGGGCCCAGACCTGCAGACCTGAGGGGCGGAGGTTAGCACTTTGCTCAATGTAGCTAACCCAGGAACTTGTCTCAGTGGCCAAAATTGCTCTCTTGCCCTCAATTCTGTAAATGGCCCATGTGTGCCTGTCCTGTCTTTCAATCCATATCCATGTGGGGAGCCTGGAACTGGACCAGTGAGTGATAGGGTGAAGGCTGGCCAGCCCGTAGGAGGTCAGGCTCACAGAGGCAGCTCATGGAGATCCTCGGAGGGGCGCACCTCACACCTGCTGGCTCTGGAGGGGCTGGGTTACTCCTGATGTAGAGTTCAACTCACCTTACCCTGGAGGCCATCCAACTAGAAATGAAGTCAGCATGAAACCAGGCCTTACCCTCCCTCCAGATCTGTTGAGGTTGTGGGCTGGGGTCACATGACCTGCCTGGTGCCACACATTCCCAGATGGCAGTCAGCGGTCCTCACTGGTGCTGCTGGACATGAGCAGACTCTGGCCCCATGTTTAAGATCCCAGTGCCATTGGGCGTTGGCTCATGCCTGCAATCTCAGTGCTTTGGGAGGCCAAGGCAGAAGGATCACTTGAGCCCACAAGTTGGAGATCAGCCTGCACAATGTAGCAAGACTCCATCTCTGTAAAAAATAAAAAAGGGCCCGGTGCGGTGGCTCACGCCTGTAATCCCAGCACTTAGGGAGGCTGAGGCAGGCGGATCACAAAGTCGGGAGTTTGAGACAACCTGGCCAACACGGTGAAACTCCGTCTCTACTAAAAATACAAAAAATCAGCCAGGTGTCGTGGTAGGAGCCTGTAATCCCGCTACTCGGGAGGCTGAGGCAGGAGAATTGCTTGAAATCGGAAGGCGGAGGTTGCAGTGAGCCAAGATCGCGCCACTGCACTCCAGCCTGGGCAACAAGAGCAAAAACTCCGTCTAGAAAAAAATAAAATAAAATAAATATATACAAACAAACAAATAAATAAAAGAACCCAGCTCTTGTCCACAGTCATTAACAGTGACAGTCTTGGGAGACATTTAAACAGTTCTGAGTGTGCACAGAACAAAAACCAGGTTAATTTAGTTAAGCAACTGTATAGAACACCCTTGATATAAGTGACCTCATCTGAGAAAAGGACTCCATCTTATAATTTTTTTTTTGAGATGGAGTTTCACTCGTTGCCCAGGCTGGAGTGCAGTGGTGGTGCCATCTCAGCTCACTGCAACCTCCGCCTCCCGGGTTCAAGTGATTCTCCTGCCTCAGTCTCCTGAGTAGCTGGGACTACAGGCGCACACCACCACCCCTGGTTAATCTTTGTATTTTTGGTAGAGACGGGGTTTCACCGTGTTGGCCAGGTTGGTCTCAAACTCCTGACCTCAAGTGATCTGCCGTCTTGGCCTCCCAAAGTGCTAGGATTACAGGTGTGAGCCATAGCACCTGGCCCCTGATAGCTTTTAAAAGATAGGGCCAGGCATAGTGGGTGGCTCACACCTGTAATCCCAGCACTTCGGGAGCTGAGGTGGGTGGATCACTTGAGGTCAGGATTTGGAGACCAGCCTGGCCAACATGGTGAAACCTTGTCTCTACCAAAAATACAAAAATTAGCTGGGTGTGGTGGCACACCTCTGTAGTCCCAGGTACTTGGGAGGCTGAGGCAGCAGAATTGCTTGAACCCGGGAGGCGGGGGTTGCAGTGAGCCAACATGGCACTACCATGGCACTCCAGTCTGGGCAAGAAGAGTGAAACTTCACCTCCAAAAAAAAAAAAAAAGGGTATCAGGCCAACAGGGACCAGACATGTCCTCATCAGTGGATACTGCACCCACCCAGATAAGGACATAAACAAGAACACTCTTACTATCAGTCCTCACCAGAGTACTCTATGGCCATGAAAAGAGCAGAACGCCACCAGGTCAAAGCAGCCGTTTTACAGTCTTGCTGTCACTTGTGAGAAGCCCTCCACATCTGCTGCTGAAGGCTCTGCCCACATCAGAGATGCTTCCTTGCCAGACAGATTCTCCTTTTTGTTGAACTGGTTAACTTTTTTTCCTCTCCTCTTTCTCTTGATGTGAAATGTTACTTTGTTTGATGTGGAATGTTTATAACATTTATATATCGATCAAGTATACTATTATGTATGGTTTGCAATACTGACTGACTCGAGGAGAGACTTGAGCCTGTGTGCCCACAGCTGTGACTGCCAAGTGAATGGGAAGCACTAAGAATTGCCTCCTCGGGATCTCTAGTAGTAAACATAACACGCTCCAGAGGGCATGGATTTGTCAGTTTGTTTGTTTATTTATTTATTTATTTATTTATTTTTTGAGACGGAGTCTTGCGCTGTCGCCCACGCTGTAATGCAGTGGCCGGATCTCAGCTCACTGCAAGCTCCGCCTCCCAGGTTTACACCATTCTCCTGTCTCAGCCTCCGGGTAGCTGGGACTAGAAGCGCCTGCCACTGCGCCCGGCTAGTTTTTTGTATTTTTTTAGTAGAGACGGGGTTTCACCGTGTTAGCCAGGATGGTCTCAATCTCCTGACCTCACGATCCGCCCGTCTTGGCCTCCCAAAGTGCTGGGATTACAGGCTTGAGCCACCGTGCCCGGCCCTATTTATTTTTTAATAGTTTAAAGAACAGTTCTACATTTGTAGTAATTGAGAAGATAGTACATGGAGATCCCACATATCACGTGTGGTTTCCCCTCTTATTAACATCTTACCTTAGTGTGCTACATTTGTTATATTTTTTTGAGACAGAGTCTCGCTGCCACTCCCAGGCTAGAGTGCAATGGTGCGATCTTGGCTCACTGCAACCTTCACTTCCCAGTTTCAAACAATTCTTCTGCCTCGGCTTCGTGAGTAGCTGGGACTACAGGCACGTGCCACTGTGCTCAGCTAATTTTTGGGCCAAAGCCAGTGCACCCGGCCCATTTGTTATAATTATTGAGACACAATTAACTAAAGTCCACACTTCGACAATTTCCTTAGGTTTGCCTCATGTCCCTAATGTGGTATCCATTAGAACACCCCATTATATTGAGTTATGTGTCTTTAGGCTCCTTCTCAGACTTTCCTCGTTTTTGATGACCTTGTCAGTTTCGAAGAGTACTGGGCAGATGTTCTGAAGAATGTCCCTCAATTAAAATGTGTCTGTTTTCTCCTGGTTAGACTGGGACTATGGGTTATAGAAAGGAAGCATCTAGGGTTGAAGTGCCACTGTCACCCCATCACATCAGGGACACACATTGTGTCCCTGTAACTGTGAGGCTGACCTGGGTCACTTGGCTGAGGTGGAATCTGTCAGTTTTCTCCACAATAAAGTGGTTCTTTCCCTCCTTTTCTTCATTGCACTCTTTGGGAGGAAGTAGCTATGTGTGGTCTACACTTAAGGAGCGGGGAGTTACATTCCCCTCCTTGAGGCTGAGTATCTACAAAATTTATTTGGGCAGCTTTTTTTTTTTTTTTGAGTCGGGGTCTCAGTCTGCCACCAGGCTGGAGTGCAGTGGTTGCCTGGCCTTGACAGCTTTTTAACAGTTTAAAATGAATTGAGGCTGGGCGAGGTTGCTCACGCCTGTAACTGCAGCACTTTGGGAGGCCGAGATGGGTGGATCACTTGAGCCTAGGAGTTCGAGACCAGCCTGGGCAACAAGCGAGACCGGGTGTCTACTAAAAATACAAGAATTAGCCGGACATGGTGGTGTGTGCCTCTAATTCCAGCTACTCAGGAGGCTGACATGGAGAATCACCTGAGCCCAGGGAGGCTGAGGCTGCAATGAGCCGTGGTCTCACCACTGCACTCTAGCCTGTGCAACAGACTGAGACCCTGCCTATAAAAAAAAAAGAAAAAGAAAAAAAGAAAAAAGAACTGAAATAAGACCCAAGTCCAACATTTGCAGAACCTCTCCAGAATGTGCACAGAAATGACTCTGGGGTTCTGAGGAACAGTCTAGGCAAACCTGGGCACATCCCCTCAGTCCCACAGTTGTAAATGTATTGTAACACGTAACAGTTGTGAGATTCAGGCACAGTCTGGGTCTCTGTTCCTGGAAAGTGTGATCCTGTGGGCACAGCCCCTGCTCGCTTGGCTGTGTTGCCTGCCTGGCCCCTGCTCTAATGAGCCCACTGCTCAGAGTTTGCTCAAACCGGAGTTTGCTCAAACCACCCAACTCCGAGTCTGGGAACCAGGAGATGGCTGGATACCCGCTCACCACACAGAAGACTGGCCTGAGTCACGAGAAGTTTCTGGCGGTCGAGCTTCCAGGGCTTCCTGAGCGAGGCTGCAGTGAGCCGAGACTGCACCATTGCACTCTAGCCTGGGCGTCGCAGCGAGACTGTCTCAAAATTAAAAAAAAAAAAAAAAAAAGAGAAAAAAATTCTGAGCAAGATTCCAGGGCTTCCTGAGGGCACGTTTAAGTTGTAGTTGCTGAGAATCCCAAGTTCTTGTGGAGGCTGCAAGGTGAGCTTGCGTCAGCGAGGAGCCACTCCAGCACGCTCGGGGAAGGGCATCGTTACTGCTGCAAACAGAAGCACACGGCCCTCCACGACGAACAGTTTGCAAGTGAAGGCGCACTAACAGGCGGAGGGACTACAAAGAAACCCAGAAACCAGACCTGGACACATGAAATAAGGGCTTTAGCTGAAGAAATGCTCCACAGGAAAGGACGGCCTGCGCGAGGTCACCCACCCCGTCTTGGTTTTCTGCCACTTCGCTCCAGTTAGTTTCCCAAGTCCGCCCACGCGCGCGCCCGCTGAGAAAACGCCCACCCCGGCGGTCCCGCTGCAGGTCACAGGCGGTGCAGACCCCGGGACTGTGTCTGGGCTTCGGTGTCCAGGGAGCTCCAAGGCACCCAAACCTTCCGTGGTTTCCACCTCTTCACGCTCAGGTTCCGCAGCTCAAGCTGAGGGGCGACGACCTCATGCGACGTCAGTTTCCCCCTGGGACCACGAACCCACGGCCCCATTTCTCTTCTTTCTACTAAAAACCTTTTCTTTTTTGAGACCTAAGACATCAGTGAGACACACGAGCAGACACGGGCTCAGTCGGGAAAGGCGGGAACTCCAAGCGGCGGGGCCTGCAGGTCCAGGCGGTTCGCGGGCTTATGACCGCATTCGACCGAGTTCTTTTCTGAAGACCCGGGAGCCCCGGCTGTGGGGGCGCATTCGGCGGGCTGGTGGCTTAGGATTTTGTCCCAGGCTGGGGTGAGGGAGCCCTTGCGGATCCCCTTAGATTCACCTCAGCAGCCTCCCCTGGGATAGGCCTCAACTTCCTGCGGCGGCCCACGGCCAACGACTAATTCCTAACGGGGGGAAAACGGCCTGGCCCTGTCCAGGTGGTTGCTGAGCGCGGTCCGACACCGCCCACACGTGCAGTGAGCCCGGCCCGCGGTCCTGGTGGACACAAAGCAGAGGCGCCACCCGCGAGGGACCAGCAGCGCGAACATTTTGCCGCTCAGCCGGCCCGGCAGGGGCTTTTAAAATCGGTCAATCACAGCGGGCGCCAGGCCTCCGCTATCCGCTTACTGGTCCTGCCGTAGGAGGCGGGTACGTGAGCGCGCCAATCTGTGGCCGGCGAATGTATAGGGAGGGGCTCCGTCCCGGCTGCACCCCCCTGAGCGCGCGAGCGCGAGACCCGGAACGCGGCCCCCTGATTGGCGGCGCATGCCGGGGGCGGGGCCGCGGCTGCGTGACAGTTGTCGTGGGGGAGGGCGAGCCCCAGCGCGGGGGAGGGAGTGTAAATAGAGCGAAGGTTGCTCTGTGTCAGCACCGTCACTGACGGGCGGCCCGCGCGCCGTCTGAGGGAGATGGAAGTTGAGCAAGAGCAGCGGCGCCGAAAGGTGGAGGCCGGGAGGACGAAGGTAAATATCAGAGGCTTCTTCTCTAGCTGCTGCGGCATGAAGTCCTAAGGGCAGCTCCGGTGCCCGCCACCGCCCCCTGCCAGGAGCGGACGCTGTCCGGCGGAAGCCGCCGCCGAGGTCTCGCTTTCCCGCCGGCTCCGCTGGAAGTCGCCTCCTGGCCGCCGCCATCTTGAATCCGCCGCTCTCCGCCAGGGCCCGACCCCCACCGCGGCCACAGCCAATCAGCGGCCGAGACGCGCGGCGCCTCTCGGGCGGGCCGGGGCGGGGCTGCGCCTGCGTGGGGGTGGGGGTGGGGGGCGGGTTGCTCGCAGTGCACGCCGGGGCGGGGTGTGGCTGCTGGGCGGGGCCACGGGGGCG
>NW_016812921.1:387664-392047 GCF_001698545.2 Rhinopithecus bieti | reverse complement strand
GTGTGGCTGCTGGGCGGGGCCACGGGGCGTGGCGGGCTCTGGACCCCAGGCCGGATCCTCGAGTGGCCCCCGAGTCCTCTGAGACAGGGTGGCTTGGGGCGGGCGGCCGGTATTCGGGTGGCTGCGCCGTCTAGGGCCAGTTTCCGGCGCGGCCGGGGCCGGGGGCGTGGCGCGGGTGGCCTGCAGCGCCTTCTCAGGGTGCGCCTTCGCCCAGTTCGTCGGAGACGCTTTCCCCGCGCGTTTCCCGCGGCGTCGCAGTCCCTACCGCGTGAAAGGCCCCTGCGGCGCTCCCGGCCGCGGTCTTCTTCCCGCGCCCTTGGGCGCGCTTCCTGCCCATCCTGGCCCGGCGTGGCGCTGCCGGGAACCCAGGCGGCGCTGGCGCCGGCCCCTTCGAGGGACGTGTTCCCGTGTTTTCCCGCTCCGGGTTTCGCCGTGAAAAGGCGCTCGGTTTGATGGCCACGGTCCGGGGTTTCATGTGGGGAATAAAGCGCGCAGAGCCCATGACTCGGGGACACTGGAACGGGAGTCCCGAGAGCGCGAGGCGGAACCGCAGGAGCTGCCGGGACGAGGCCGGCCTCTCTGCGAGGTGCGCGCGGCTCCCCCAGGATGCTCTGGCCGGGGCGCTGGGGAAGAGCGGGGCTCCTGGGCGCGGCCGGCAGGAGACGCGGGGCTGGGCTGGGGATGGGCTGAGGCGGGCAGGAGGGGAATGGGAGGCCGGAGCCTGCAGGGAGCTGCGAACGGGAGCACAGAGCTCCGTGGAGGGTGGAGGGTGGGGAGGGAGGGGCAGGATGCCGCCAGTAGGGCGACGCAGGCTGGAGACCAGGTCTGTGCTATCCCCACGTGGATAGGTGTGATGGAGGAGGGCACGAAAATAAACTACATGAGTTTGACTTTGAAGAAATTTCCTTGAGAGACCATTTTCTTGTGTAAATGGTTTTCTGTAATTTTTCTGGGTCCATGAGCTTGTGTACTTGTGTTGTCATTTACACAAATGTGTGTTCCATGCGTTTTGTTTTTGTGGCCACAGTTGTCGTTTGAGGGAACAGATGTCTCCCCGTGAAAGGCTGACGTGGGATCGCATATCTCTTGAGTAAGATGTTAGCGGGAGATGAGGCTCACACATAGTCTGAAACCCTCGGATTTGAGGACTGAGCAGAGCTAGGCTGTGCTTTCTGATGGGCGATGCTCTGTGGAGGTCCCTGGTGCTTTGGTGAGCTGTGTCATGAAAAATAGAACATCTGATTCCATAAAGGAAGATGTGAGATTGACCTGGCTTAATTAATTTTTTGCTATTTCTGTACCTTGTCTCAGAATCTATGGCTAGGAAGTTTTGGCTGGGCTATGTATTTCTTTAGTTGGGGGAAAATTGGGGCAAGAAGGGAGAGATTTAGCTTTTATATCATTTTAAAACTTAAATATGCCTTGATTAGGCTATCAATCTTTTATATAGATGTGTTTTTTTAAAGTTTTATTTTTCTGTAAACTACCAAGGGCTAGGAAAGCTATTCGGCCAATCAGCTGTATGGTTTTCTTTACCAGGCATAGTTAGCAGTCCTCATTGTTGGACCCCTTGGATATAGATGTTGATGAAGGCAGTGTTTGTGGAGAGCGATCTGTTGGCCAAGTGTGGCAGAGTAGACTGGCTCAGCCCTCAGGCCTCATGATCCCCACCAGTCTGTTGACTTTGTGGTTGTGTTATTTTTTTCTCACTTACCTTTGCCTTTACTACTTATCTACGTTTTTGCGCAGCTTGCTCACTTCCGACAGAGAAAAACAAAAGGTGACGGTTCGCATTCGGAGAAAAAGACGGCGAAGAGGAAGGGCTCGGCTGTCGATGCGCCTGTCCAGGAGGAGAGTCCGATAGCCAAGGAGGACCGTGCACTCCGTGGAGGAGGGGACATTTGCAAAAGCACATCATGTGACCTCACCCCTGATGGGGCAGGATGGGCCTCTGCTGCTCAGGTAGATTTGCTCATTGTTGTGTTTGAACTTTTCGCTTATCTTCTAGTGATTTCTAGTGTGATTTACTAAAGATGATCTTTGGACTGTTTTTGCCTTTCAAAAGCGAGGAAAGAGTGTGTTATTTTGGTTTATAAAAAGTGAGGACCAGGTGCGGTGGCTCACACCTGTAATCCAAGCATTTTGGGAGGCCAAGGCAGGCGGATCACCTGAGGTCAGGAGTTCCAGACAAGCCTGGCCAACATGGAGAAACCCCATCTTTACCTAGAGAAAGTATCCTTACATTTTACCAGCTTTTGGTTTTTAAAATACTGCTTTAAGCCAGGCATGGTGGCTCACGCCTGTAATCCCGGCACTGTGGGAGGCCGAGGTGGGCGGATCACGAGGTCAGGAGATCGTCTAGACCATCCTGGCTAACATGGTCAAACCCCGTCTCTACTAAAAAAAAAAAAATACAAAAAAATTTAACCGGACGTGTTGGCGGGCGCCCGTAGTCCCAGCTACTCGGGTCTTAAATTAAAACTCGGGGTTAAATTAAAACCCCATTTTAATTTTGTAAAATACAAAATTAGCCGGACATGGTGATGCACATCTGTAGTCCCAGCCACTTGGGAGGCTGAGGGAGGAGAATAGCTTCAACTCGGGAGGCAGAGGTTGCATTGAGCCGAGATCGTGCCAGTGCACTCCAGCCTGGGTGACAGAATGAGACTCTATCTCAAAAAAAAAAGTGAGTAAATTTTTATGGTTTTATTCTTAATAAATTTGGTTTTCTTTTCTTTTCTTTTCTTTTTTTTTCTTTTGTTTGTTCCAGACAGCGTCTTGCTCTGTTGCCCAGGCTAGAGTGCTGTGGTGTTATCACAGGTCACTCCTCCCTCAAACCCCTGGGCTCAAGCGATCCTGCCTCCTCATCCTCTAAAAGTGCTGGGATTATAGGCACTTTATAATCCCTGTTTTATCTTTATTATGTAATTTTGAGAAATTTTGGGTTAACTACTTGAAGGCAAGTGTCAGTTGTTTGCTTTGTAATGGAAGACTGGGAGTTCTTCGTGTGTGGTTGTGTTTATCAGCCCCTTTGATGGGTATTTCTTGGAAGACTTAAAACATAATATTCCTTCACATACTTGTAAATGCACCTGTTTGTCACGTTTGTCTTTTACCTTTTCACTAAAAGTGAGATGAGGGAAGGGGTGAAGGTATTGCAGACATGGTGTGTTGCTAGAGGAGACTGGGTCTGCTGCTTGAGGCCTTGTGAGCTGCAGGGGCACCCCCATGGGCAGGTGTGGCAGGTGAGTGCACACTGAGTCCTGAAGGGGCTGGCCTTCCAAGCTCCTTGGGGGCCTACAAACCTGCCTGGAGGCAGGCTGTCCTTGGGCCTTTGTGTGAATTATGAACAAGGGCCTTGGGTGTTGAGTGTCCCTGCTGCTGCAGCAGAATGGGTGCAGGCTTTGGTGTTTGCTAGGATTTGCTGGAAAACTGGTGACCAAAGGCAGAATCTGGCTCAAGGTCATAATGTGTTTATCCTGCTTTACTTAAAAAATTGAGTTGCTACTTGGGAGGCGGATCACCTGAGGTCAGGAGTTCCAGGCAAGACAGAGTGAGACTCCATCTCAAAAAAAAAAAAAAAAAATAAATTGAGTTGTTGCCAACAGTTAAAATTTGTGTTATTCTACCTACAAATCCTGAATTTTTTTTTTTTTTTTTGAGACAGAGTCTCGCTGTCGCCCAGGCTGGAATACAGTGGCCCGATCTCAGTTCACTGCAAGCTCCGTCTCCTGGGTTTATGCCATTCTCCTGCCTCAGCCTCCCGAGTAGCTGGGACTACAGGCACCCACCACTTTGCCTGGCTAGTTTTTTGTATTTTTTTAGTAGAGATGGTGTTTCACCGTGTTAGCCAGGATGGTCTCTATCTCCTGACCTCGTGATCCACCCGTCTCGGCCTCTCAGTGCTGGGATTACAGGCTTGAGCCACCGTGCCCAGCCCTCAATTTTTATTTTTCATTTTTTATTTTTTTTTGGATGGAGTCTCGCTCTGTCGCCCAAGCTGGAGTACAGTGGCGCCATCTCGGCTCACTGTAAGCTCCACCTCCCGGGTTCACACCATTCTTCTCCCTTAGCCTCCTGAGTAGCTGGGACTACGGGCACCCACCACTTCGCCTGGCTAGTTTTTTGTATTTTTTTAGTAGAGGTGGAGTTTCACCGTGTTAGCCAGGATGGTCTCTATCTCCTGACCTCGTGATCCACCCGTCTCGGCCTCTCAAAATGCTGGGATTACAGGCTTGAGCCACCGTGCCCAGCCCTCAATTTTTTTCTTTTTCATTTTTTATTTTTTCTGGACGGAGTCTCGCTCTGTCGCCCAAGCTGGAGTGCAGTGGCGCCATCTCGGCTCACTGTAAGCTCCACCTCCCGGGTTCACACCATTCTCCT
>NW_016812921.1:369282-385151 GCF_001698545.2 Rhinopithecus bieti | reverse complement strand
AAAAAAAAAAAAAAAAAAAAAAAAAACCATCCAAAAATTGCTCCGAAGTCAAGAATTTCAGAAGAAAATACAAAAAGTTTGGCTGCAGAAGATTTAACTAGTGCTATAGAAGGCTTAAGAAGTGTGATTCTAGCACTTTTCCAACCCATATTTGTATCAAATACCAGGAAAAATAGTTACCATCATTTATCATCTAGATTCCTGGGCCCTCTTTACTGTTTTGTCATTTTAAGTTGTTTCACAAGTAGTTTACAGAAGTAAAAATAAAGCAATAATTTAAAACAACCTCATTAGAAATTTGCTCCAACCTCTTTGCATCAACTAAGTTTTGGCATGCAAACATTAGAAGTGTCCTCTTAAGGAAGTGGATGGTCAGGTTCCTTTGAAGTGGGATCATTCAAGTGAGCGGGCAGCTGATTGAGACCACTGTGTCCCCTTTTCGTCCCTCACTTCCTCTTGATTCTGAGAAGATTGATCCTAGGGTATTGTCAAATGAAGACTCATGTGAAATTTTATTTTCATGTCAGTTTTGCCGTCATTGGCTATGAGTGCGCGCTCTCTGCATTCATTTTGTGACTCATCTAATGATCTTGAAAAGCCAACACTGTGATTTTTCTTTGCTACTTTGGGAGGAAATGGAAATGTTCTCAGTGAATCATCTTGCTGAGAGCAGGCTAGTCTGGGCACTGTGGCTTATGCCTGTATTCCCAGCATTTTGGAATGGTGAGGTGGGAGGATTGCTTGAGCCCAGGAGTTTGAGGCCAGCCTTAGAACATAATGAACATAGAGACCCTGTCTCTACAAAAAGTAAAACATAAGCTGGGCACAGTGTCACATGCCTGTAGTTCTGGCTACTCAGGTGACTGAGGCAGGAGGATCGCTTGAGCCCAGGAGGTCAAGGTTGCAGTGAGCTGTGATTGCACCACTGCACACCAGCCTGGGTGACAGAGCGAGACTTTGTCTCATAAAATTAATTAAATTTTTTTTGAAAGTAGAGTTCATGGCTGGGCACAGTGGCTTGCTCCTGTAATCCCAGCACTTTGGGAGGCCGAGGTGGGCAGATCACAAGGTCAAGAGATCAAGACCATCATGGCCAACATGGTGAAACCACGTCTCTACCAAAAATACAAAAATTAGCTGGGCCTGGTGGCACGCGCCTGTAGTCCCAGCTACTCAGGAGGCTGAGGCAGGAGAATCGTTTGAATCTGGGAGTTAGAGGTTGCAGTAAACTGAGATCGTGCCACTGTACTCCAGTCTGGCAACAGAGTGAGCCTCCATCTCAAAAAAAAAAAAAAAAAAATTCTATAAAAATATATTATAGGCCAGGCGCGCTGGCTCACACCTATAATCCCAGCACTTTGGGAGGCCGAGGCGGGTGGATCATGAGGTAAGGAGATCGAGACCATCTGGCTAAGATGGTGAAACCCCGTCTCTACTAAAAATACAAAAAATTAGCCGGGCGTGGTGACGGGCACCTGTAGTCCCAGCTACTTGGGAGGCTGAGGCAGGAGAATGGTGTGAACTCGGGAGGCGGAGCTTGCGGTGAGCCAAGATCACGCCACTGCACTCCAGCCTGGGCAACAGAGCGAGACTCCGTCTCAAAAAAAAAAAAAAAAAATTTAAAACTTGAGAATTGTTAATGCGGAAGGTTCACTTTCTGAACAGGTGGAAATGAGCTCTCCTTGTTAAATGAAGTCAGCGTAGGCCTGCAGGTAGAGGAGCTGGGAAAGGCCTGAGGCTGCACCCCTGGACCTTGCTTTAAATGCTTCTTTCTGGCCCTCCCCTTCTTAGCTGGAGGACCAAGATGGAGGGAAGAGAGAGGACTTGGAACAACTGCAGCAGAAGCAAATCAGTGACCACCCTCCAGAACAGCGTGGGATCTTCACAATCAGTGACCACCATCCAGAACAGTGTGGGATCTTCACAATCAGTGACCCTCATCAAGAACAGCATGGGATCTTCACAATCAGTGACCACCCTCCAGAACAGCGTGAGATCATCACAGTCAGTGACCACCCTCCAGAACAGCCTGGGATTTTCACAGTCAGTGACCCCCATCCAGAACAGCATGAGATCATCACAAAGGTATTCTTCAAGTTCTGTGTTAAGGTGTATTCTTTGTCAAAGGATTTCTTTATGTTGTAGAAATCCAAACCAGTGAGAGTACCTTCCATCTCTGCAGGGCCTCTCTTTAAAAGTAGAAACTGGAAACAGAGAGAGCTGGAGGCAGAGGCTTACCCTGTAGGCCCCACGTGCTACTGCCTGCACATTCTTAGTGTTGCCTGTGGATGGAAAGCCTCTCTTCAGACCTCAAATCTGCTTTCCTTGTGATCTTCCTTTTTTGTTTTTCCCATGGGACATTGAAGAGAAGCCACCCTTCATAAGTTTGAGGAATTTCACGAATTGCCTTTATTCTAGTTGCCCTTGTCGATGGACTCACCTGGCTGTTCAGCATTTTTCTTAGGCCTGGCACCTCAGTTTTCACATCAGTCACGTGACTGGAAGTCCCATGCCAGTTGAGAGCCTGGCAGGGAAGGGATGCTGTGCCAGTTGGGAGCCTGGCAGGGCAGGGAGGCTGTGCCCATTGGGAGCTGGGCAGGGAGGCTGTGCCAGTTGGGAGCCTGGCAGGTCAGGGGAGGCTGTAGTCAGTCTACATGTCCCTGGTTTCTGCCACGTGCCTGGTGGGATGAATTCCATACATGTTGAGTTGATTACTTTTATTTTATTGACATATTTTTTGTTAGCATTTGGAAGAAAACATTAAGTTTGGAATTGACTAATTTTAAAGTGTTATGTTAAAAGCCTATATTTTAGGCTGGACGTGGTGGCTCATGCCTGTAATCCCAGCACTTTGGGACGCCGAGGTGGCCGGATCATGAGGTCAGGAATTTGAGAGCAGCCTGGCCAATATGGTGAAACCCCGTCTCTACTAAAAATACAAAAATTAGGGTGCCACTGCACTCTAGCCTGGGAGACAGGCCGAGATTCTGTCTCAAAAAAAACCCCAAAAAACAGAAAGCCTATATTTTAGCCATTTGGTTCTAGCTAGACTCAGTTCATACTGTTTTAGGGAAGTTTGGTTGTTTTGGTTTTGTTTTTTTTTTTTTTTTTTTTTTGAGACGGAGTCTTGCTCTGTTGCCCAGGCTATAGCGAGTGCAGTGGTGTGATCTTGGCTCACTGTAACCTCCACCTCCTGAGTTCAAGCAATTCTCCTGCTTCAGCCTCCCGAGTAGCTGTGATTATAAGGACCCACCACCACGCCTAGCTAATTTTTGTATTTTTAGTAGAGACAGGGTTTCGCCACGTTGGCCAGGCTGGTCCTGACCTCAAGTGATCTGCTCGTCTCAGCCTCCTGAAGTGTTGGGATTACAGGTGTAAGCCACTGCACCTGGCTGGCAAATTTGTTTGTTTTTTGAGATGGAGTTCTGCCCTTCTTGCCCAGGCTGAAGTGCAGTGGCATGATCTCAGCTCACTGCAGCCTCTGCCTCCCAGGTTCAAGCGATTCTTCTGCCTCAGCCTCCTGAGTAGCTGGGATTACAGGCGCCTGCCACCACACCTGGCTAATTTTTACATTTTTAGTAGAGAATGGGTTTTATCATATTGATCAGGGTGGTCTCGAACTCCTGACCTCAGGTGCTCCTCCCGCCTTGGCCTCCCCAAGTGCTGGGGTTACAGGTGTGAGCCACCATGCCAGCCAAGTTTGGTTTTTAATTTGCATTATTACAGGAAAGATCTAACTCATAGGCGGGGCCTGGAAGAACAGTCTCTGGTGGGTTCTATAAAACCCATTCTTCATTTATTTATTTACTTTTTGGGACCGGGTCTCATTCTGTCACCTGGGCTGGAGTGTGTGGTGGGGCCGTCACAGCTTAGTGTAGCCTCAGTGTTATTTTGATGCTTAAGTTGTTGTAGCTCTGTCCATGGGGAGCCTCTTCAGGTGGCCCCTGTGTCGTGTGTTTGAAGCACATCCTGGCTTTCTGACACTGCAAGTTGGTGCCGCAGGCTCATCGTGTGGTCCCTGTCTCCCTTCTGAGTCCGCTGTTTCTCCAAGGAGTCTTGGTGCCTTTTACTGGATTGTGGTATTGAGACCAAGACCTGGGCACTCGGTGTGCTCACTGCTACTGGGATGTTGCTGCTGCTTCTGGGCTCTCTCCGTGGATGGAGTGAGGAAGGGTGTGCCTGGGAGCTAGTCTGTGTGTACACTCATAGCTGTGTTTATGTTCATCTGTATTTATAGACGCATATATTAAAATAAATAGGAGTACACACTGATACCTCAGAGCCTAATCCAGCACCACGGGGTTCACTCTGCCCGCCCCCCGGTTTATTTGCAGTTTCTTTCTCAAAGACAGTGAGAAGCCTGGCTCTCACTTCTGCCATTTATTTATTTAAAAAAAATAAATAAATAAATTGGAAGGGTTTTTTTTTTTTGATGGTTTCGCTCGGTTGCCCAGGCTGGAGTGCAGTGGCGGGATCTTGGCTTGCTGCAGCCTCTGCCTCCCGGGCTCAAGTGATTCTCCTGCCTCAGCCTCTCTAGTAGCAGCGATTACAAGCACTACCACCATGCCTGGCTAATTTTTGCATTTTTTAGTAGAGATGGGTTTTCACCATATTGGTCAGGCTGGTCTCTAACTCCTGACCTCAGGTGATCCACCTGCCTCAACTTCCCAAAGTGCTGGGATTACAGGTGTGGGCCACCATGCCCGACCCCATTTATTTACTTATTTGCTTAACTCTTCTGTAAGTGTATAATAGTTTCAGAAGTACCAACCCACATCATATAAGAAACAAATTTACTAAGTGGAGTTCGGTGTGTCTTTACATCTCCTTTGGTCTCCATTTTCAGTTTCCAGTCAAAACTATTTTCCGGCCGGGCGCGGTGGCTCAAGCCTGTAATCCCAGCACTTTGGGAGGCCAAGACCGGCGGATCATGAGGTCAGGAGATTGAGACCATCCTGGCTAACACGGTGAAACCCCGTCTCTACTTAAAAAACACAAAAAACTAGCCGGGCGAGGTGGCGTCTGTAGTCCCAGCTACTCGGGAGGCGGAGGCAGGAGAATGGCGTAAACCCGGGAGGCAGAGCTTGCAGTGAGCCGAGATCGCGCCGCTGCACTCCAGCCTGGGCGACAGAGCAAGACTCCGTCTCAAAAAAAAAAAACTGTTTTCCGAGGTGACTCAGGTCACTCCTCTCTTCCCCAGCCCCTCACTAAGGTTGTGTCTTCATGGGTGAGTATGTAGTCAGGTTCATTGGTCACTGGCTACTTCCTGTCCTGGGATCCCACACCATCCTGGTCAATTTTTTTAAATTGCATACTGTTTTGTTTTGTTTTGTTTTTTGAGACAGAGTTTCGCTCTTGTTGCCCATGCTGGAGTGCCATGGTGCGATCTCGGCTCACTGCAACCTCCACTTCCCGGATTCAAGTGATTTTCCTGCCTCAGCCTCCCGAGTAGCTGGGATTACAGGCGTGCACCACCATGCCCAGCTAATTTTGTGTTTTTAGTAGAGACAGGGTTTCACCATGTTGGTCAGGCTGGTCTTGACCTCCCAACCTCAGGTGATCCGCCCCCTCCTCAGCCTCGCAAAGTGCTGGGATTACAGGCGTGACCCACTGCACGCGGCCTGCATACTGTTTTTTTTTTTGAGACAATGTCTTGCTCTGTTGCCCAGGCTGGAGTGTAGCAGTACAATCTCGGCTTACCATAGCCTTGAACTCCTGGGCTTAGGCAATCCTTCCACCTCAGCCTCCCAAGTAGCTGGGACTACAGGCGCGTTCCGCCACACCTGGCTAAGTTTTGTTGTTTTTATTTTTTTGTAGAGACAGGGTCTCACTATGTTGACAGGATTGGTCTTGAACTGTTGGGCTCAAGTGATCCTCCTGCCTTGGCCTCCAAAAGTGCTGAGATTACAGGTGTGAGCCACCTCCCCCACCCTAGAAATTGCATGCTTTTAAGTTCATTCTTTGTGATGCACAATTGTGTAGAGTCATATCCACCACCCAGTTACCCTCCAGAACAACCCCAGCCCCCAAGAGGGCCTGTGTCCTCTTTCCAAACAGCTGCTCCCTCCTTCCCCAGCCTCTGGTAACCACTGGTCTGTTTTTGTTCTATGGTTTTGCCTTTTCCAGAATGTTCTACAGACGGAATTCTATAATACGTAGAATTAGGCCGGGCGTGGTGGCTCATGCCTGTAATCCCAGCACTTTTGGAGGCCTTTTGAGTTCAGCTTTTTAAATCACTTAGCAAAATGAGTTTAAGGTTCATCCAAGTTTTAGATTGATCAGTAGCTCATTCCTTTTGGATGCTGGTTAGTACTTCATTGTGTGCACGGTACACAATTTGTTTATCCACTCACCTGGTGAAGGATGTCTTACTTGCTTCTAGCTTTTTTGTGAATATGAATAATGAATTTGTCTTTTTTTGTTTTTGAGACGGAGTTTCGCTCTTGGGCTCTTGTCGCCCAGGCTGGAGCAGTGATCTCGCCTCACTACAACCCCCGCCTCCTGGGCTCAAGCGATTCTTCCGCCTCAGCCTCCCGAGTACCTGGGATTACAGGCACATGCCACTACCACTCGGCTAATTTTTGTATTTCTAGTAGAGATGGGGTTTCGCCATATTGGCCAGGCTGGTTTCGAACTCCCGACCTTGAATGATCCACCCGCCTCTGCCTCCCAAAGTACTGGGATTACAGGTGTGAGCTATTGCACCCAGCCTCATTTTTGTATTTTTAGTAGAGACAGGTTTTACCACGTTGACCAGGCTGATCTCGAACTCCTGACCTCAGGTGATCTGCTCACCTCAACCTGCCAAAGTGCTGGGATTACTGGTGTGAGCAACTGCGCCTGGCCTATTTTTATTTCCCTTCTTGAAAGTCTGGCTGGTGTAGACATATAGTTGGCAGTTGGTATCTTACCTGCCGGTGGTTTCGCTGTGCCCCTGTCTAGCTTGTGTTCACTGCCGGGGCCACCCTGAAGACTTTTGTCTTTGGTATTCTGCAGTTTTGATTTTATGTGTTCTCTAGAGGGACAGAACTAAAAGGATAGATAGATATATAAAGGGGAGTTTATTAAGGAGCATCGAGTCACATGATCACAAGGTGAGGCCCCACAGTGGGCCATCTACAGTCTGAAGAGCAAGGAAGCCAGTCTTGAGTCTGAAAGGTGAAGAACTTGGAGTCTGATGTTCGAGGGCAGGAAGCATCCAGCACGGGAGAAAGATGGAGGCCAGAGAGCTAACCAGTCTAGTCTAGTCCTTCCAAGCTCTTCTGCCTGGTTTTATTTTGGCCACACTGGCAGCTGATTAGATGGTGGCAACCCAGATTGAGGGTGGATCTGCCTTTCCCAGTCCATTGACTCAAATGTTAATCTCGTTTTGCAGCACGCTCACAGACACACCAAAGGACAATACTTTGTATCCTTCAATCCAATCGAGTTGGCAGTGTTAACTATCACACTAGGTGTGGCTTTTTATGATGTCATTAATTCTACTTGGGATCTAGGGTTTTTTTCAACATGTGGATGATGCTTCTCTCATCTGTTGCTTCTCAAATCCTAACCAGTATCTCCATGTGTACCTTCTACCTGTTCTTTCTCTCCATTAAGTGTTTAGACTTCTCTTGCATACAGTATTTGTCCGTTCTCATGCTGCTAATAAAGGCATACCCAAGACTGGGTAATTTATGAAGGAAGAGAGGTTTAATGGACTCACAGTTCCACATGGCTGGGGCGGCCTCACAATCATGGTGGAAGGCAAGGAGGACCAAGTCACATCTTAGGTGGATGGAGGAAGGCAAAGAGAGAGAACTTGTGCGGAGGAACTCCTCTTTATAAACCCATCAGATCTAGTGAGACTTACTCACTCTCAGGAGACTAGCACGGGAAAGACCTGCCCCCACGATTCAGTTACCTCCCACTGGGTCCCTCCCATGATACGTGGGAATTGTGGGAGCTGCAAGTCAAGATGAGATTTGGGTGGGGACACGGCCCAACCATATCACATACGTATAGCTCAGCCCACTTTTGTGCTTGCCTTCTTTTTGCTCTTGGCTGTAGGCTGGATAGTTTTATCTGGGTTATCTCCCAATTTTCCAAACCTGTGTTCATCTGTATATAATTTGCTGTTAAATATGTCCGGAATTGTTAATTTTGTTCTTGCTGTTTTTAGTTCTGTTTGGATTCTTTAAAATTGGTTGTGTCGTTCTGCATAATTTCTTGTTTCCTAGAGAGATTTTCAAACTTACTTTAACTACGTCTTTTTTTGTGAGTGAATTGGTCTCTACTTTGGCCTGGTATTTAGAGGTGCAGTCAGCTTATCTACTTTGTTTTTTTTTGAGATGGAGTCTTGCTCTGTTGCCCAGACTGAAGTGCAGTGGCGTGATCTCGGCTCACTGCAACCTTCACCTCCCAGGTTCAAGCGATTCTTCTGCCTCGGCCTCCCAGGTAGCTGGGATCGCAGGTGCTCGCCACCGTGCCGGGCTAATTTTTGTATTTTTTTAGTAGAGATGGGGTTTTGCCATGTTGGCCAGGCTGGTCGAACTCTTGAGACGAAGTATCGCTCTGTTGCCCAGGCTAGAGTACAGTGGCACCATCTCAGCTCAGTGCAACCTCTGCCTTCCAGGTTCAAGCAATTCTCATGCCTCAGCCTCTTAAGTAGCTGGAATTACAGACGTGTGCCTCCACAGCTGGCTAATTTTTGTATTTTTAGTAGAGATGGGGTTTCCCCATGTTGGCCAGGCTGGTCTTGAACTCCTGACCTCAAGAGATCTGCCTGCCTTGGCCTCCCAAAATGCTGGGGTTACAGGCGTGAGTCACTCGCCTGACCAGCCCATCCACTTGGAATGGAGTGTGTTGCTTGGGTTGATTTGGATCACTGTTATTATTTTGTGCCTGCCGTGGGTGCCACTTTTCAGGATCTTTTTTTGGTTCCTTGAATGTTTTCTGTTTTTCATATGCCCATTATTCCGCTTGGAGTAGCACATTGTATGGTCCTTTTTAGTGGGGTGTTTGTGTTACTTTTGTGAGAAGTCTGTGTTCTGGTTCGTGGGAGTCCCTTCAAGTTGAGTGCCACATTTTCATCTGATCAGTCTTCCGAAAATATCCCTTTCCCTAGACATGTTTTAGTTTTAATTTTATTTTTTATTTTATTTTTCTCACATCTAGTAAGGCAGAGAATATTTTTAAGTTTTTTTGTAGAGATGGGATCTCGCTATGTTGACCAGGCTAGGCTCTAACTCCTGGTCTCAAGCCATCCTCCTGCCTCGGCCTCCCAAAGTGCTGGGGTTGTAGGTATGAGCCTTCACACCTGGCCTCCTGGACATGTGTTGTTGTGTTTTTTAATTTTGAGACAGGGTCTTACCCTGTTGCCCATGCTGCAGTACAGTGGCACAATGATGGCTTACTGCAGCCTCGACCCCTGGGCTCGAACAGTCTTTCCACTCAGTCTCCTGAGTAGCTGGGAACACAGGCACATGCCACCATGCTTAGCCAATTTTTAAATATTTTGTAGAGATGGAGTCTCTTTACATTCACCAGGCTGGTCTCAAACTTCTGGCCTCAAGTGATGCTCCTGCTTTAGATGCTTTTTATTTTTTTTTGAGATGGAGTCTCACTCTGTTGCCTAGGCTGGTGTGTGGTGGTGGGAATTCAGCTCATTGCAACCTCTGCCTCCCAGGTTCAAGTGATTCTCATGCCTCAGCCTCCTGAGGAGCTGGGATTACTGGCATGCACCACCATGCCCGACTGATTTTTTAATTTTTTTTTTTTTTTTTTTTTTAGACGGAGTCTCGCTCTGTCTCCCAGGCTGGAGTGCAGTGGCCGGATCTCAGCTCACTACAAGCTCCGCCTCCCGGGTTTACGCCATTCTCCTGCCTCAGCCTCCCGAGCAGCTGGGACCACAGGCGCCCGCCACCTCGCCCGGCTAGTTTTTTGTATTTTTTAGTAGAGACAGGGTTTCACCGTGTTAGCCCGGATGGTCTCGATCTCCTGACCTCGTGATCCACCCGTCTCGGCCTCCCAAAGTGCTGGGATTACAGGCTTGAGCCACCGCGCCCGGCCGATTTTTTAATTTTTAGTAGAGATGGGGTTTTGCCTTGTTGGCCAGGCTGGAGTGCAGTGGTGCACCTGGATCACTGCAACCTCTGCCTTCTAGGCTTAAGTGATTCTTCTGCCTCAGCCTCCTAAGTAGATGGGATTACAGGCGTGCACCTCTGTGTCCGGCTAATTTTTGTATTTTTAGTAGAGACAGGGTTTCACCATGTTGGCCAGGCTAGTCTCGAACTCCTGACCTCAGGTGGTCTGCCCACCGTGGCCTCCCAAAGTACTGTGATTACAGGCGTGAGCCACTGTGCCTGGCCTCCATACTGTTTTTTATAGTGGTTGTACTAGTTTGCATTCCCACCAGCAGTGTAAAAGTTTTCCATTTTCACTGCATCCACGCCAGCCGGGATGTGTTTTATTTGTTTGTATCATCAATTCTTTCTTTTTTTTTTGAGATGGAGATTCGCTTTTATCACCCAGGCTGGAGTGCAATGGCACGATCTCGGCTCACTGCAACCTCCGCCTTCCGGGTTCAAGTGATTCTCCTACCTCAGCCTCCAGAGTAGCTGGGAATACAGACACGTGCCACCATGCCCAGCTAATTTTTGTATTTTTAGTAGAGACGGGGTTTCACTGTGTTGGCCAGGATGGTCTCAATCTCTTGACCTTGTGATCTGCCCGCCTCGGCCTCCCAAAGTGCTCGGATTACAGGTGTGAGCCATCGCGCCTGGCCAGTGATTTCTTTCAGCAGTGTTTTGTGGTTTCTCTTGTAGAGATTTTTCCCCTCCTTGGTTGGGTATATTCCTACGTATTTTATTTTTTGCAGCTGTCGCAAAAGGTGTTGAGTTCTTCATTTGGTTCTCAGCTTGGTCCCTTTTGGAGTACAGCAGTGCTGCTGATTTGTGTACATTGATTTTGCATCCTGAAACTGTACTGAATTCATTTATCAGATGTAGGAGCTTTTTGGATGAGTCTCCAGGGTTTTCTAGGTAAACGATCCTATCATCGCAGACAGTGACTGTTTTTCCTCTTTACCAATGTGGATGCCCTCTGTTTCTTCTCTTGTCTAATTTCTGTGGCTGGGACTCCAGAGCAGTGGTGAAAGTGAGCATCCTTGTCTTTTTCCAGTTCTAAAATGTCTTCAGCTTCTCCCTTTTCGGTATAATGTTGGCTGTGGGTTTGTCATGAATGACAGTGTCCCTTCTATGCCGATTATGCTGAGGGTTTTAATCATAAAGCGATCCTGGATTTTGTCCAATGCTGCTTCTGCATCTTATCAAGATGATCACATGATTTTTCTTTTTAATGCTGTTTATGTGGTGTATCACATTTGTTGACCTGTGTGTGTTAAACCCTGCATCCCTGCTATGAAACCCAGCTGTATTATCTTTTTGGTATGTTGTTGGATTCGATTAGCTAGTATTTTGTTGAAGATTTTTGCATCTGTGTTCATCAGGGATATTGGTCTGTGTTTTCTTTTTTTGTTACGTCCTTTCCTGGTTTTGGTTTTAGGGTGATACTGACTTCATGGAATGGTTTGGGAAGGATTCTTCCTTTCTCTATCTTCTGAAATAGTTTCAGTAGGATTAGTACCAATTCTTCTTTGAATGTCTGATAGAATTCAGCTGTGAATCCCTCAGGTCCTGGACATTTTTTGTTGGCAGTTTTTAAATTACTATTTCAGTCTTGCTACTTGTTACTGGTCTGTTCAGAGTTTCTGTTTTTTCCTGGTCTAATCTCAAAGGGATGTATATTTCCAGGAATTTATCCATCGCCTCCAGGTTTTCTAGTTCGTGCACATAAAGGTGTTCATAGTAGCCTTGAATGATCTTTGGTATTTCTGTGGTATTGGTTGTAATGTCTCCCATTTAGTTTCTAATTGAGCTTATTTGGATCTTCTCTCTTCCTTTCCTGGTTAATCTCACTAATGATCTATTGGTTTTGTTTATCTTTTCGAAGGACCAGCATTTTGTTCCATTTATCTTTTTAAGATGGAGTTTCGCTCTTGTTGCCCAGGCTGGAGTGCAATGGCACGGTCTCGGCTCACTGCAACCTCCGCCTCCCGAGTTCAAGTGATTTTCCTGCCTCAGCCTCCTGAGTAGCTGGGATTACAGTCATGTGCCACCATGCCCGGCTAATTTTGTTTTTTTTTTTTTTTTTTTTTTTTTTTGAGACAGAGTCTCACGCTGTCACCCAGGCTGGAGTGCAGTGACGCGATATCCACTCACTGCAAGCTCCGCCTCCCAGGTTCACGCATTCTCCTGCCTCAGCCCTCCTGATAGCTGGGACTACCAGGCGCCCGCCACCGCGCCCCGGCTAGTCTTTTGTATTTTTTGTAGAGACGGGGTTCCACCGTGTTAGCCAGGATGGCCTCGGCTCCTGACCTCGTGATCCAACCCACCGTCGGCCTCCCAAACGTGCCGGGATTACAGGCCTGAGGCCCCACCCGCGCCCGACCTAATTTTGTATTTTTATAGAGACGGGTTCTCCGTGTTGGTCAGGATGGCTCGAACTCCCACCTCAGGTAACCCCCGCCTCAGCCCTCCACAGTGCTGGGATTACAGGCCGCGACGCCCACTGCGCCGGCCCTATCTTTGTGTTTTCGTATCATCTCATTTCTTCTGCCTGATCCTGATTATTGTTTTCTTCTTTGGTTGGTTTGGTTGCTCTTGTTTTCCTCACTTCCTTTGAGGTGTGAGCTTAGATGCTATTTGTCTCTTTACCATTTTTTTTTTTTTTTTTTTTGAGACGGAGTCTCGCTCTCGCTCTGTCGCCCAGGCTGGAGTGCAGTGGCCGGATCTCAGCTCACTGCAAGCTCCGCCTCCCGGGTTTATGCCATTCTCCTGCCTCAGCCTCCCGAGTAGCTGGGACTACAGGTGTCCGCCACCTCGCCCGGCTAGTTTTTTTTTTTTTTTTGTATTTTTTAAGTAGAGACGGGGTTTCACAGTGTTAGCCAGGATGGTCTCGATCTCCTGACCTCGTGATCCGCCCATCTCGGCCTCCCAAAGTGCTGGGATTACAGGCTTGAGCCACTGCGCCCGGCCACAACTTTTTTTTTTTTGAGACTGAGTCTCACTCTGTCGCCCAGGCTGGAGTGCAGTGGTGCGATTTCGGCTCACTGCGGGCTCCACCAGGTCCGCCTCCCGGTTTCACACCATTCTCCTGCATCTTCCTCCCGAGTAGCTGGAACTACAGGCACCCGCCACCACACCTAGCTAATTTTTTTGTATTTTAGTAGAGAGGGGTTTCACCATGTTAGCCAGGATGGTCTTGATCTCCTGACCTTGTGATCCACCCACCTCGGCCTCCCAAAATGCTGGGATTCCAGGTGTGAGCCACCACGCCTGGCCTGAGCTCCTGACGTTGAAGGGAGATGTTGCTGCACTCATGTGGTGCCCGCCTTGGGGACGAGTCCCCGTGCAGGCAGCCCCTGTGGAGCCCACCATGCCACCTTCTCTGTTTACTTCCTCCTGGGGCCTTTCTAGCCTTCACAACTGTGTCAAACCTCTATCTCTCCACCCCTAGCCAGTTCCCCAGTTGGGGCAGAAAATTTAGTTTGTGTCATTTTTTAGTCTGAAATACTCTTTGAGCAGGTGGGTCTCCTGGAGCCCAGAGAGGCCCCTGGCTGATGTGGGGAAGCCAGAGAACGGTCGCTTCCACAGGCAGGGGAGACATCCCAGGTGCCAGTCGGGGCCAGGAGCCTGCAGGGAGGGCCACATGGCTGGTGGGCTCAGGATCTGTGCCAAGGAGCCCCTGCAGCTTTTCTCTTCCCTTTGGGTTATTGCTGCTGAAAAGGTTTCCAGAGGTGAGAAGGTTGAGACAGGGAAAGGCTTTCTGTGGCTCGACCTGTGTTGCCAGAACGGCTGCTGAGAAAAAAATTGAGGCAACTGATTCTGACGTTGGTAGTGTTTGGGTGCATTTGTTTCCTGTGACCATAATGGCATTGAGGATTCGTAACATTGTTACCAACTTTTGCTGATTTAGTGGCCGTGCAAGGATCTTTATTTAAAGTTTGTGTTTCTAGATTGGTTTACCTTTTATTCGTACCTGCTTTATCCAGGCATTTTATGCACATTTTCTCTCTGTGAGTGTCATTTCCCCTTTTCCTGAGAGCAGGTTGTGCGTTCCTCCCATGGCAGTACTGCTGTGGTGTGGGGAGAGCCCACAGCTTCTGTTTTGGGACTTTATTTTATTTATTTATATTTTGAGATGGAGTCTTGCTCTGTTGCCCAGGCTGGAGTGCAGTGGCATGATCTCAGCTCACTGCAACCTCCACCTTCCAGGTTCAAGGGATCCTCCTGCCTCAGCCTCCCGAGTAGCTGGGATTACAGGCGCCCACCACCACGCCTGGCTAATTTTGTATTTTAGTATAGATGGGGTTTCATCATGTTGGCCAGCCTGGTCTCGAACTCCTGCCTCAGGTGATCTGCCTGCCTCGACCTCCCAAAGTGCTGAGATTTCAGGTGTGAGCCACCGTGCCTGGCCTGTTTTTGGGACTTTGACTTTACTTAGACTAAGTCATTTAAGCGGGTTCGCTGTTTTCCATCTTTTTTTTTTTAATGAGATATAATTAGCAAACATAAAATTCACCATTTTAAAGTACAGACCTCGGTGGCATTTAGTACGTTCACTGTGTGAGCACCACCTCCAGTGGTTCCAGACATTGTCATTGCCCCAGAAGGAAGCCCAGTGCTCGTGGCAGCCACCCCACTCTCCTCCCTCAGCTCCTCGCAGCCTCCAGGCCACTCCATGTCTACGGATTTGCGGATCCTGAACACTTAAAGTAAATGGAACCTCACGCGGCCTTCCGTGTGTGCTCTGTCACTCAGCCTCACGTCCTCAGGGCTCCTCTGTGTTGCAGCCTGAGCTGGGGCCTTCATTTCTTCTTGTGGCTGAATGGCAGCCCACGTTTTGTTCAGCCGTTCATCCCTCAGTAGGCATTTGGGTTGTTCGCACCTTCTGGCCATTGCGAGTGATGCTGCTGGGAACAGCTGTGAATGGGATTTTGTGAGGACGTGCGTTGTCCGCTCTCGGGCACATCATGGTGGTTTCTTAGTGACTGTTTTCTCGTGAATGATGGACCACATCCTTTGCCTTTCTTCCCCAGGAGTGTGAACGAGAATGTGAACTTGCCATTGCTGACCTGCAGAGCAGCCGTGAAGATGAGGCTGGCCTGCAGCAGAGTCAGGTGACCCGGCGGGGTCCCCACAGGCTTGCAGCATGGTCTCTGTTATCCCCACAGGGCACAGCGGGCATCCAGGTGGGGGGGGCGGGCACTGCCATCTCCTCTCTCTGCCTTGTCTGTTTCCACGTTCTGTGGGGGGGGCCATCAGCAGGGCCGGTGGAGGAGACACAGGTGGATGCCGGGGTCCGGGGACCTGGTCAGGTGCAGGCCACATGAGTGACACACTGACCTCAGGGCTGTTTGCTCTCCCTATCAGCTGCGGAGCCCCTCCAGGTGCACACAGTACCGTCATACAGTGAGGGAATTTGGGGTGCCGGTGCTCAGGGCGGTGATGGGCTGTGGGGTCACTGGCAGAGGAGCTGGGTGGCGTCTCGGTGGCATCCGGGCCTCTGTGTCCTGCCCCACCCCAGGGGATGTCTGCTGTTGCCCTTTCTGTGTCCTCCTTACTCATTCTCATTCATGCTTCTGTGTCTCCCTGATGCGCCCTGGTTCTGACCATGGGCCTTACAGAGGCCTTCTCTCCCCACAGGCTGTGCATGGCCTTGAACTGGAGGCGCTGCGTCTGAGTCTGAGCAACATGCATACGGCACAGCTGGAGCTGACTCAGGTCAACCTCTAGTAGGCGAAGGAGACGGCGCTGACGGTGCTACGT